>NW_018251070.1:64284-75027 GCF_001263595.1 Phalaenopsis equestris
GTCTAACTTGAGCTAGCTTTGGGATAAGCTCAAATTGATTGTTTTGTTTGGTCAAAAATGACCTTATAAAGGATTTTCAACAAAAATTGGATGCCAATTTGAGGTCTAAGGCATTCAATTGTTGAGATTTGGGGTGTTAGCCAATATGGGGTCTAATTTGGGGGTTTTGTCAAAAATGGTCAAATTGACCAAATTGGACCATGGTGTAGTTGGACAAAATGAAATTGGGAATATTTTGGATATATTGAGATCTTTAGGAATTTTTGGAATTTTTGGAGTTTTTTGGGTCATGGAGGGGTATCTTGGTAATTTGGCCATTTTTGGAAATTTTTGACAAATTTGAATGTATTCAAAGTGTTTGGAATGAGTTTTGATCAATTTTGGGTATTTTGGCAAAATTTGGAAATTTTGGTCAAATTTGGGTCCCAATGGCAGTTAGGTAATTTGGAGGTGCCTCGGGGGGCAAAAGGCCAAGTTGGGCATTTCAAATAGAATTGGATAGATATCCATTCTAAATGAACCATGGATCAATGAAATCCCTATTTTGGGATCTCATGTATTGATCTTAATTAGTGTATTATGAAGATATAGTAAGGGTATAATGTACCTTAGCTTCAAATCAACACCCAGGGTCAATCCTAAGGCCAAGTAACCCTGTAAGAACTTTTCTTGAGCTTCCCTCATAATGATCTTACCTACCAAATATTAGAGGGAAAGTGAGAGATTTCTTCTTCATTGCAGTTCTAAGATAGAATTGAGAGTGCTTGTAAAGAGAGACATGCTTGAAGAGACCTTCTAGGGATTTTCTTGGGAAGGATTTTGAGATAAGTTGTGTTTTTTATTTCTTTTATATGGTAAACTTGTTTTTATATATGAAATCCCTATTTTGTCATTTCCTTCTCATGAATTCTGAGTAGTCTTCTTTATCCTTGTCCCTACTTTAAGATATGATTTTGTGAAGAATTGATTTTGTTTTGTACGGTTTTAAATGTCAAAAATTTTTGATGATTTGAACTCCGATCTTTATTTACTTTTTGATTTGGCCAATTGAATTATTAAAATATGTTAAGAAATATATGTTCCAAAAGGGCTATGATTTCTACAACATGGTGAGAATGACATTTTATTTCATGGGAGAGGATTTCATCCATGGAGTTGAGCGCAAATAAATAGGGAAATACACTTTCTTGGATGCAGAATTGGAGATTTTAAGGTGACAAATTAAAATCCCCAATTTGGTCCAGTTGATTGGAAACTGAAATGAAATTGTTAGCCCTCAGATGAGGGGGTAGTGGGAGCTCTGGAGTGGCAGCCGGGATCCCCCCAGCCCCAATAAGGAATTAAGGACTCAAACTCTAGATTATTCAATGTTTTTTATGCACTCAGAAGAGGGTAAATAATAGAATTGCTCTTATTTAACACAAAACAATTTATATGTATATTTTCAAATTATTTTAATTTCTTCACAGTCCATATACTAATTGTAAAGAGGAGGATGCTTTCTTAAATTTGAACTCTTCGTCATGAAAACTTTTTTTAGTTTTTGTAATTTTACTTTTGAATGTTTAGCAATTAGTTTAATTAACTTTGTCTTTTTACTGTATTTTATTTAGCATTCACTGTATTACTTTATTTTCAAATCTAGCACTTCACTTTTATAGTTTAAAATTGTAGTTCACATTATAATCATAAGAATTTACTAATAGGCATTCCCAACTTCCCTGTGGGATTGATATCTAAGACTTCATTAGGGCCCTTTATTACTTGAACGATACATACACTTGCGTTTTTTTTAGGGGTTTTGGCAGTTTAAAGCATTTTAAAATATAAATATATTTTCATTAAAGTTACTTTTGTTGGGATTAATTTGTATATTTATTATTGTATCTGCCACGTGTATTTTGTAATATTGAAAGATATTTGCAAAATTAACACACCAAATCAACTCGCATCAGCTCTCATTGCCATTTATTCTTTATTTCTTTGAAATCTCTTTGCTTTCTATTTTTTGCTCTTTGTGCTTCACTTTGATGGCTCCAAAGTATTCTTTAAACAAATCTAGGTCGGTTGTTACACCCGAGAGGTCAACTGTGACACCGGGGGAGGTGGTCGGATTAGAAGGTACTTGTGTCTTCGATCTCGCCATCAAGCTCCAAGTTGTTGGAGGAAACAATCAAGCAATGAGCTTATTTGAGAATGATTATTTTTATTAAGACTAGTTCAAATGAGGTCTACAGTTACCTTTTTTCCATGAGCTGTGGGCAATCTTCAACAACTACTCGTAGTCATCCCTGCCTAAATTATGTTTCCTTCACCATCATCTTGACGTCCATTATTTTTTGCAACTGAGCTAGTTATATGTGGTCAGGGAGTATAAGTTCAACTGAGTTGGTTGGTTATTCTATTAGAAAGAAGGTGATTGTGAAAATAATGGTAGACATATTAACTTCCATCTTCTGAACAATAAGATTTTATGTGAGAGTTGAGTATTTTTTCAATGTGTGTTTGAAATTAAACAAAATGATGTAAGGATTAAGCATTGTTAAACATAGGATTTAGTCAACAAAAATAAGAAATAATCGCCAAGAAAAAGTACATAATTTTTATAACCTTGTAGGGAAGTAATTGGGGAGGAACCCCAAACGTTTGGATGAACAAGCTAAAAAGAACTTTTAGCTGCAAGTACAAATTTATTGAACGGTAAGCAATGACTCTTGGCTGGTTGACATAAATTACAAAGAGATCTATATTGTGAGATGCTTAGAGAAGCATTCTATTTATAAATTTTTTGAAAAACTTTTATGTGGGGATGATGCAAGCGTAGATGTCTAAGATTGGTAGAGGAAGTAGTAGAGTGTAGAGATTTGATGGATTAGATATGACATAGGCCATGGTGATTGCGACATTCAAGAAGTGGGTTGGCGATCAGATCCTTGATAATGAAGCCATTTGAATCACATGACACAATTATTGTCAACAACAACATTATGTGAGAGATGAGAAATGTGTATGAGAAGAGAGTGGATGTGCTTAAAAAGAAGCGTGGAGATGATGTCACGACCAACAGGACTGATGGGTAAGGAAAAGCCATTTCTAATAGTGAATTTTTTAGTGCCATTATACTTTGATAGTTGATCAATCTGATCAAGATGCAGGGTGACATGGGAGGTAGGTCTTATGTCCAACATCTAGTCACCGATTTGTGAGGAGCTGTCAACAATTAAGGTTGTCTAATTACTTGTTCGAGTGGTAGAAAACAATTTTAAGTTGGCCCGATGCTAGAAGTTTAATGCACTGTGTGCTTAATTGCAAATTAAAAAAATGATAGTATGTTGTAGTGGGCCACTAATTTTGTTGAACTGAGGAGTTGTTTGATTGTTAATTTTTTTTAGATGGAATGGATCGACATCTAGCCCATTGAAAGCTACAAGATAGTCAACTCTAATAAACAAGGGAGCAAACTGAGAGGTTGGTTGATCCATAATATTGTTAGCAGTAATGTTGATTTCTCATTATAGAATCTAGACTTATTGGTTCAAGTTTAGTGCGGATTGATGTTTTAAATAATTTGTGGGAGGATGAGAGACAGTTAAGAATGCGAAGCGGTATTTTTTTAGATTCAATTTTAGAACTAGCTACTAGGATTTTGTCAATAAAAATTTTAATTAGATTAGATAATGAGTCAAGGTATTATTTTATATAAAAATGTAGAGTTTATTCTTGAGCAGCAGATTTTAACCTCACAAATGACTAGTTTGCAAAGTCAACAAAGAATTGGTGAAAATGTCATCACAATTTTTTAAAATAAAAAGAAATATTCAAATATTTCTCATCCCACATGATTAACTCCCATAGCAAGGAGAAAGAAAGAAAACTATTCAGAATTCATGGAGATAGCATAAAAATACATAGATCTGTATTTAAGATCAAGTTAACACAAGAAAGTATAACTTAAACAAAAAGACAAAATAATAATCTTAGGCTTCTCCCCAAGCAAATCCTGAAGTTCCTTTGAAGCAATCACCAAAATCTTCTTGCAAGACTCCAAAGAAAATACACTAAAAACTCTATTGTACTCTCAATCTAGTGGACTTTCTAAATAATCTAAATTTTTCCACTCATGGAAGTCCCCTTTTACTCTTTTCTGACCACATTATACAAAAATCTTGAAATCCTCAAGAGTCTTTCCAAGCACCCCTTCAAAATTCATCCAAATTCAATGCATCTCCAAAATAAGCCGTCACGAGAGCCTAGGCGTTGATCTTCGTCTGGACTATGGTACTTAGGCATTAAAAGTGGAGCTTAGGCCCCACTGCTCCATGTCATCATTTTGCCTCCAATTTTTCTCCTTTTCTTTAAAACACCATTTCCTAAACTTAAGATAAAAAAAATGCAAAGTACTTTTCATTAAAGTGCAATATTATGAAAAATGTGCATAAAATAAACATTAAATGTAAATTTAAAATAGTTAATTTTAAGGAGTATCATTAAGCCAAAAAATAAGCTTAAAAAAAATTAGTTGAAACATTGGTCGATAATGTATTGTATTCCTAAGGTGATCTTAACTTAAGCTATTAGGTTATGTACCCAATAACCGAACAAAGCCTATTAATTAGAGATTTGTTGGTGTAGTTGTCATTTTTCTTAATTGATTGCACCAATAGTTCCTCCTAGCTCCCTAAAATTAGCCCAAATCCACGATCACATAGAATTAAAGTTGGGACGATCACCCTGTGCTAACCAAATGCTTGCTTGTCCAAGCCACCTTACCCTTACACATATTGAAAATCTAATATGGATATCCTTGAGCTAACTATTTATATTAATTAAACTATAATCTTAGAAATTTATTAAAATTTCAAATATATCTCAGAAATTCAAATTTAAAATTATAAAATCCTTAAATAATTAATTTAAGAAAAAAAACTTAACAAAATTGAGTTTAAGGATTTTTTTAGCATAACTTTAATAAATAAATTAAGAAAAATCAAAAAATTAATCATGCCCAAAAATTTCAAAAATTTTTTTGGTAGCATCAAGTGAACCTCATTGATAATTTTCACAAGTTTTAATACTAATTTAAATTTTAAATCATTTATTAAATTAAAAAATAATATATAAATTATGAAAAATATAAATGAAATCTATTGAACCCTAAAATGTTATAGGCATATTAAAAATAAATTAAAATTTTTTTTAATGATTTTTGATACATTTTATAATAATATTTGGTTTTAAATTAATTTCATATTATTGAATAATTTAAAAGTACCAAAAAAATAATATAATTTAAAATATCTCTCTTGACCAGTGATAACATTTTCAAAAATTTTGAATGATAATAAAATCTTATTTTATTTAAAAAAATAAAATTAATTCAATTTGGTGTAAAACTTTCATGAATGGTATTTAAGCTCCCCTTTAATCACTAATATTATTTTCATCTAGTTTCAAAATGATATGTCTAAAATGAAATTCAAAAGGCACCTAAAATTAAATATCCTTTAACAATATAATAATAGTATAATTAAAAGCAAAATAAATATTAAAATTCTGTAAAAAAATAATTTAAATCACTTCTTTGACATCATAGGATGTCATTTTATAAATTGGTGGGAAGGTTTAGGATTTTAAGATAGGTTGCACACATATTAGGTAAGTCCAATTAGTCTCACTAAGATCTATTTTGGCACAGGGGTGTAAATGAGCTTGTAAAAGTGAATCATAAAATTAAGTGTTGCCGAGATGAGAATAATCAAGTCGATGAGTGGATTTACACTTAGAGACAAAATGTGAAACAATATATCCTTGAAATGTTTGGAGTAGCTCCAATGACAAACAAGATTAGTAAACAAGATTAGAGAAAGTCGTCATAGATTGTTTGGTCACATTAAATGTCGATCATCTAATGACCATGTCAGAAAAGTAGGTGTCTTAGATTTGATTAGAGAGAGTCGCCTTAGATGGTTTAGACCTAAAAAGACTTTGACATGTATAAGAAATCATAATTTATATCAACAAAATGAAAATATGATACGCAATATGACACAAAAGAGAAAAAAGATTCATATACCTGACTCCAGTTGATGGGATAAACGCTTATTGTTATTTTAAACAAGCTGAGGTATTATTTCGTGTTCGAAATTGACACATGTTCAAATTAGGATCATAAGAAGTTTGTTTGTGTTTGACTCAATACTGATCATTTTGTTTGAATTGACCCGTGTTTAGCTCATTTTGTCAAGCTAAATAACAAAATTAATTAGAATTTGTAGGGTGCAAGTTTCGATGAAACTTAACCACAGAAACACATGGGTTATAGTGATTTAATCTTATATATAAATATAAATAATATATTATTATTTGAATATTTTATATAACTTGACAAAAGGTTGCTCATGTTTGGCTCATTTATAATTAAAGCTTAAAAAAATTGTTCATGTTCAAATCAATTACTTAACAAAAAATTTTACGAGCTGATTATAAGTTGTTCACGAATAATGAGCTTTGTTGAAACCCTAATTTTGCAGAGTTTTAGTTAAGAGTTTTGGTTTTTAAATTTAAATTTAATTTTTTTTAAGAACTTTGAAGAAAGTAGAAAGCCTGTAGGATTAAAATGAGTGGGGATTTACCTTAACAGCTGGAGTGTGCTTGAAGGACTTACAAGAAGAATAAGACAAAGACACATAGGTCTACATTTTATTATAATAGGGTGGGCTATATAAGTGCAAATCTTAACTACTTATTTTTCATATATCTTTTAGGGTTTATAGTGGCACCCAACCACATTAGCTTCTTTATTTTTATTAATATGTATTGTTTGTGTTTACATTTCTTATGCACTAGAACTTTTGATTTACTTTTTCCTTAAACTAGTTATGCATAACATATTTTTGTAATGGTAAGCTCTTAGGTTTAAATTTTTTCTACTAACTAAAACAAATATAGTAATTAAAATGAATTAGAAACCCCTTAGGCAAACTAATATAAATTAGAAACCCCTTAGGCTATATAAATATATATATATATATATTCATATTAATTTATCTTTTAGCTTTAATATTCTTCCGCCACACACATGTAAAGGTCATTTGACCAATGAGAATGCTTATCACTTCTCAAAGGATGTTGTATTAAAATTTTATCCTTAATCACTCTCTTAAATTTCATAACATAAAATTAATGTTAAGATTGCATTTAAATAAATCAACTAAAATTAAAATTTGATGCTTGGGTGGGTTAGTCGACTAATTTTGTAAGCAGGGGTCATAAGTCAAAATATAATTGGAATTATTTCATTATTTGGTCAATAAACCATAAGTTTGATTGTGTATCATTATAACTGGGTTTGAACCTAATACTATAATGATCGACCTCTCCATAATTTTAGGATCCAAGGTTATTCATTTTAGTTCAACAAAATGGGAGTGTTAAACGCCACTCTCTTCCCTATTTATCTCAATATTATGTCATAGAATTTTATGTCCTAAATATTTATTAAAATAAATAGAAACAAATAAAAATAAATCATAAATTTAAAACTAAAAAATCCAACCATAATATAGTCTAAAGATCCATTGAGCATATCAATATGTAGCGCTTCTTACCTTTCCTCATTTTGCTTTAAAACGAACTATTCCATTTTGAGCCAACCTAATTTAAATCTTCCAAATAAACATGCTTGAAAATTTAACGTTTTGAAATACTTATAAATGCAAGAAACATATTTGATTGAGAGTTATTTTATAAGATAATTTTACTTAGTATCTAATTAATACGCGGACTTAACTCTTTAGGTTTTGCTATTTTAAATTTTATTATAAGTTTTAAGCCCCCTTTTGGTTTTTTTATTTACTTAGCAAGGCCACTTGTGAAAAATAGTATTTGGCTTATAAGAATATACCATAATATCCAATCTACAAAAAATAATGGCTCTAACATTTTGTCTAAATGGTTAGCCAACATATCGGAAGAAAGTAAACAAAACCACAATCAAACATATTCACTCGCTCAACTACCATAACCAAAGTCTAGAGTCGGTGACCTAACAATCCTTCTAATGTATGTGTGTGATCATTGAGGTGAGTTTGATCCAGTCCTTTTATTTGAGTATTAATATATATATTTTTTAGATTTAAATTTTAACAGTAGGTGATTCAAGTTCAAATGATTAGAATTTTAAGAATATATTTTGATTCTTATGCTTTGTTTGGATTAGCACTTAAGTTGTGAGGCGTTATATGACTAGAGTAGAGTGGCCCTCTTGAGAGAGGGTTCTATTATTTATAACTCTCTAACCCTAATAAGGTAGGTATCACACTTGAGTAGTGGAGCATGCCACCCAGAAAACTAAGGTACATTTGAGTGATTTTTAACTTCATTAATTGAGTTGGATTAAATTTTAGGATTTTAGAATTAATATTAAATGTTTTAAGTTTGAGTTTTGGTTTGAAGCAGATTAATTTTTTTGTTTGATTTAAGTTCGATTCAAGTTAATGTTTCATTAGTTTATATTAGGTATAGTTTGTGTTTGCTTAAATTTTTGGTGAACTTGGTTTGTTTTAAACTAAGTTGATTGGGTGTTTATGTGAGTATTTTAATTTAATTGAAATAACACTATCTAAGATATCCACAAAGAATTTGAGGCATAAGTTTAGGTTTTCGAATATGCTAATTAACCTTAAATCTCACTTAATTTCCATCAATTATGTCTTTTTTTTATTTGAGAAGAAAAATCAAGATAACAATAAAAACCTCATATCTTCATGGAATAACTTACTAAAGTCATAAGAATCCAGAGAATTTATCAATGAGAATTTGAGATTTTTTTTCTACCTTAAATTTTCTGTGATTTAATATTTATTTTAAATGGGCTAATTAATTAAAATGTAAACTAACTCCAAAAATTCTGAAAATGTTTACAATTAGGCTTGGAATAACATCCCAAACTTCCTATAAAATTTCAAAATAGTTGCACTTGATTTGAATGATTCATAAATTAATTATGGTTTAATTGAATTTTTATTAAAAATTCAAAAAATTATTTTAATTTTCTAATTTTATTTCTAATCTTAATATCATGTGGTTAAAATTTCATAATTTTTTGTGTATCAGACTAATTCCAAAGTTCTTTTAAATTTATGCAATTTTAGGGATTGCTTTCATTTGTGAAGAGGGAAAAGGAGGGGAATTATTCATCTTGAATCACCCCTACACTACTTCGGAGAGCTTGGTGTTTTAGAATGACTAAAGAAGCAGAGGTGCTGACTATCAAGAATGATCGCCTTTTGGTTGAGGGGTTTGGCTGTAACTTCATACTAAACCCTCTACCCAACTAAGAAGATGGCTCTAAGGAGGGTAAAATAGGTTGTAACTGCCTATACAAGTAGTGATCCTGGGTTTACTAGATTGAGAGGGATGCCTCTTTGTTTGGCTCAAGGATGAGGGAGTTGAACTTAGCTGGTTAGTTTTGTTTTGCAAGTTATCAGCTAGTTAATTCAATGAAATGAGAATGAGATGGTTTTCAAATCCTCGTTCAGATCTCAAACCTCTTGGCTCTGTAGGTAATTATCAAGGCTAAGGTTTTAGAGTTAGATTGGATTAACCTTAGCTTAGTGTTTTGGTTCAGCTATTTTTATGATTGAGCTTAGATTAATTTAGGATTAAACTTATTAGATTGGTTTAGTCAATCTTAAATCTTAGACTTACTTTAACTCGTGAATGTGTAAGCTAACAATTATATTTCATCTTAAGCTTGATTTGAATTTGTTGGAGTTATGTTAAATTTTGGTTGGTTTAAGAATTATCATTGTTTCATATTAGGAAAAAGTTCCAATTAATTATGCTCATGATGGATTCATATTGATTTTAGAATAAATTTTATGCTTCAAATCTGATTAGAATTTAGTTTTAGCTTAACATAGACCAAATTGATTTGTAAAGTGGTGTGATTGATAATGTTTGTTTTACTTCGAGTTTAGTTTTATTGAAGTTATGTTAAGCTTAATTTTAATTGATTTAGATTAATATTAAGTTATTATTAACATTAGTTTATCTTAGGATAAAGTTTAAATCTTAATTAGGGTTAGGTTAATGTTAGTTAAGCCTTATATGGAATTGGGTTTAAATTAAGTTGAACTTATCTTAGATTTAGCTTTAACTAAATTTCAATTTAGTATTTATATTTTTTTTGTTTGTATAAATGGTTTAAATTTGCATATCTTTAGGTCTATGCTAAATTAAATTTAAATTTAGCTAACTATATATTATTGGTTGAGTTGATTTTACGATAGGTTTAATTAAATTCTATTTAAATTAGGTTTACGAACTAATTGATTTGAGTTTAAGTTGTGGTTTAGATATTAATTATATTTGATTAGTTGTATTTAATATTTTAAGGTGTTTAAGCATGGATTAAGTTATGCTTTAGTTTTAGTTAATTTTATTTTTTAATTTCAATTTAGGCCAAAGCAAACTAGTCAAGATATCCATGGGCTAAATCGAACCACATCCAAGCCGAGCCTCGGTGCCCCTAAGTTTCAAAGTAGCCTAACTACTAAGCTCCTAACTACACAGGGTAAAGCTAAAACCTAGTGGAGTTCACCTAGGATTGCATGGCAAGGAGTGAGCTTTCTGAACCATAACTAGCTAACCCAAAACCAACATGTCCAAGTCAAAACCAAATACTTAAGGACACTAGAGTGAAACCTACGTCTAGGAAAGAGAGTAGTTAGAGCTAGCAGG
>NW_018251070.1:75692-89883 GCF_001263595.1 Phalaenopsis equestris
ATAGATGTTATAATAAGCAATTCTTATGTGAATGAAGGTATGAGAAAAGAATTGAGAGTTCTTATGACCTATAAATTACCGATAGTAACAACATAAATTATTTCCACACTAACCTCCAATGTCAATGCTTCAACTTTAATACTAAGTTTATTGATAATAAACGCCTCTGTGTGGGTAAATATGGTGGAAATAGTGGCTTCATGATGGAGGTGAGTTTATGTAGAAACATAAGCGGCGTATGAGGTGTTGTTCTTAATGGTTATGAACCAGAAGGATATGGCTAAGAGATTGCTTGAAGATTTTGAATTTTCAAGCAGGGTGAGAGTGGATTGCTCACAGGAATGGGAGGTCAGCGTTTATGTAGAAACATAAGCGGCGTATGAGGTGCTGTTCTTAATGGTTATGAACCAAAAGGATATGGCTAAAAGATTGCTTGAAGATTTTGAATTTTCAAGTAGGGTGAGAGTGGATTGCTCACAGGAATGGGAGGTCAATGAGGACATGACATGGAAAGTGGTTTTTGAGATTGAAGAAAGAAGTGGGTTGGGCTATCGACAGGTTTGCAAGGGATGAGTTGGGCAGGCAGCTGAAAGCTTGTGTTGAGATAGAGTTCTTTAATATGGAGGAATGATATATAATTATTTAATTTGATTTCATACTTGTTATCTCAGGATGCCATAAAGAAAAGAAGTAAGTCTGGTAAATGTAAGAAAACCAGAATTTAGAAGTGTTGCACATTTATGTAGAAGGAAAACATACACATTAATTTCAGATGAGAAGAAAAGTGCAACGACTCTCGATCTCGGCCATTTCTTGGATTTATTTTGTAATTATATATAATTTGTATTATAAAGTATTCATCTACATTTTCATTTAACCATGAATAATATAAATATTCAGCTTGCAGTCTCCGGATGTAATTCTACATCCGAACACAGCACAAAAAATAACGAGTACAGCGTTCTAATTTTTGCAGTGTCCGGATGTAATTCTACATCTTAACTCCGCACGTAACATTATTCCTTGTAAGGAGCTCAGAAAAATTGGAGCTATTATTCATTACATTGAAGGAAGAAATCAAAACAAGCTGCTTTTGGCAATATGCTGCTATTGATTTGAAGCCATTCCATCTCTCCTAATGCAACAAAACTGGATAAGAAGTTTAGTTGAAGTGTGATGTTCAGCTACGCCGGTAATTTCTGTAGTCCTGCTGCTGCCTGATCATCTAAACATATCTCATTTTCCTTCATTTTAGTTGCGTCTTCAGGACTCTCCAAAAGAAAAACAGCTTTGAGAAACTCATATGAAGCGAAGAAAATTGCTCCTTGAGAGACATACATAGCTAACCTTGGAGTTAAGCCCCTGAAAATGAAATGTCAAACCAATTAATTTAAGCAAACTTGATGGGGAACATCAGGGGTACATTCCACAGGTTTAGTAAGAAATAGGCACACCTGTATAGACCCTGCAAGCCTTCTTGTCTGGCAATTTCTTGAAGCGCCACTTTAAATTCAAATTTGCTAATTAATTTATATAATGTGGATGAAAAAAATGCAGTGTCTATAAAAGGGTAACGTTACCTCATCTTTCTACTAGCAAAGAAGCATAATAATCACGAACTGTGTTGGAGAAACTACTCCGAAAGAATCTACTAGTTTTACCGCGGAATAGAATCATAGGATTAAAAAAAAACGGAATAATAAATTTAAGCATAAAAGCAACATCGTTAGTAATCTAATTTGTAGGATAAGCAAACGGAATAATAAATTTAAGCATAAAAGCAACATCAGAACAACTAGAAAAACATACGAGAATTTACGTGAAAAAACCCGAAAAAGAGAAAAAACTACGGAACCATGCCACCACAAATTTATAAGAAAACAATACAGTTTTACAAATGACTTACAAAAGTTTCTTCTCCAAACTCACACGAAGAAACTTTTAGGACACTCCACAACCTTCTTTCTTCGATCCGATGCGAACAAAACACACTGAGATCTCAAAAATCCTCACTCCAACTCTTCTCTTCTTCACCAAGAACTTGTTAAAGAACACCCGAGGAAATCCTACGAAAGATAAGCCGCTAGAAATCGGCTTAACAAAAGAAATTTTAGGTACCAACCACTCAGGGCCTCGATAAATAGAATCACGCCCAACTGGGGGGGGGGGGGGGGGGGACGGGGCGCCCCCCCCCCTTCTCTGTCGAGCACCTAAACATAGGCACAGAAGCAATGCCCACATGGTAGGCGCTCGAGTGCCCAAGCCCAGTTTCTCGGTCTTCCCTGAGTGCTTTGGCTCGACAAGACTAACACTGTTAAGCTAAAAATACAATAGAATAAACAAAGAATGGTATACAGAGTCTAGTCCAATTTGTTTTCAGTATTGCTCATAGTATATAGAACCTACAGTATGAGAGATTACATAGTTGAAGAAAAGCAATGGAATAGAAGCAACAAAACAAATTAACATAGTTGTTAGAAAGAGACTGATAAAAGCACAGTACAAGAGCTGCACCATGCTAGTGATTGCACAAGTGAGGTTGTTAACAGTGCCCTAAAAATGAATTGAAAGGTGGACAAGCCCTTTATAGGTATGTCTACCACCTGCTCCAGTGTTGCAATGTGCCAAACAACAATCTTTATGGAAGCAATGTGATCTCGAGGAAAATGATTGTCAATTTCGATATGCTTAATATAGATGCGGAAGATTGGATTTATGACAGACATTGCCAAAATATTGTCACAGTAAATAGGGGTCGGTTGAGAGGTGAAGAAACCAAGTTCACAAATGAGATGACACGACCAAATGATTTCAATTGTTGCAGCAATGAGGGTCCTATATTCAGCCTCAATGGAGGAGTGCACTACAATGGTTTATTTCTAAACACTCCAAAAAAAAGAGTATTGCCAAGAAAAGTGCAACAACCTCTTGTAGCATCATCGATCATTGGGATTACAAGGCCCATTAGAATCGGAGGTAAAGTGTGAAAACACTAGTTGTAATGGGAAAACCATAATATATAATGGCTTTAAGATAGTGGAGAACCCGTTTGAATAGTTGATAGTGACCTCTGAGGGGAGAGTGCGTATGTTGGGAATGTTGATTGACAACATGCGATATTTGGACGTGTAATGGTTAACTAATGTAAGCAACCAGTCAAACAACAATAGAGGGTGATGTTTGTAAATGGCTGTTGAGTAATGGCATCGAGATGTTTGGAAGAGAGGAGAGTAGATATAGATATACCACTTGCCATGCAATTTAATGCATATGATATAGATTTGGGGAGTTCGGTATTGAGAAAGAAAGTAGCCTTTGTGGGTACAATGCAATCTAATGCATATGAAAAAGGAACTTTCATGTTAGCATAGATTTAGATTTTGAATTAGGTGGGAGATGGAGTTGTCTGAACCAGTGATGAGAATGCCGTTGACATCGATAAGAAGGAAAATATGCATTGTCTATTTTGTGCACTTCAATTAAACCATTTTGTTATAGAGTAAAAGTTCAATTGAGTTGGTTGGTTATGGTTATAACATTAGAAAGAAGGTGATTGTGAAAATAATGGTAGAGATATTAACTTCCATCGTCTGAAAAATAAGATTTTATGTGAGAGTTGAATATATTTTCAATGAGCATTTGAAATTAAACAAAATGATGTAAGGATTCAGCTTTGTTAAACATAGGAGTAAGACAACTAAAATAAGAAATATTCGCTGAAAAAAGTACATAATTTTTATAATTTTGTAAGGAAGTAATTGGGGAGGAACCCCAAACATTTGGACAAACAAGCTAAAAAGGACTTTTAGCTGCAAGTACAAATTTATTGAAAGGTAAACCATGACTCTTGGCTGGCTGACACAAATTACAAGGAGATCTATGCTGTGAAATGCATAGAGAGGCATTCTATTTAGAAATTGCTTGAAAAACATCTATGTGGGGATGGTGCAAGCGCTGATGCCTAAGATTGGTAGAGGAAGTAGTGGAGCGTAGAGATCCGATGGATGAGATATGACATAGGTCATGGTGATTGTGACATTCAAGAAGTGGGTTGGAGATCAGATCCTTGATAGTGAAGCCATTTGAATCACATGACACAATTATTGTCAGCAACAAGGTTATGTGAGAGATGAGAAATGTGTATGAGAAGAGAGCGGAGGTGCTTAAAAGTAGTGTGGGGAGGATGTCGCGACCAGCAGGACTGATGGGTAAGGAAGAGCCATTTCTAATAGTGACTTTTTCAATGCCATTATACTTTGATAGTTGTTGAACCTGATCAAGTTGCAGGGTGAGACGGGAAGTATGTCGTCCAAGATCTAGTCGCCAATTGGTGAGGAGCCGTCAACAACTAAGGTTGTCGAATTACTTGTTAGAGTGGGAGAGAAGGATTTTAGGTTGGCCCGGTGCCAAAAGATTAATGCACCGTGCCCTTAATTTTCAATTAAACCATTTTGTTATAGAGTATAAGTTCAATTTTGTTGGACCGAGGGGCTGTTTGATCGTTACTTTTTTTTAGATGGAATGGATTGGCCCGGTGCCAAAAGATTAATGCACCGTGCCCTTAATTGCAAATTAGACAAATGATACTAGGTTGTAGTGGGTCAACAATTTTGTTGGACCGAGGGGTTGTTTGATTGTTACTTTTTTTAGATGGAATGGATTGGCATCTAGCCCGTTGAAAGCTGCAAGATACTCGACCCTAATAGAGAAGGGAGCAAACTAAGAGGTTGATTGATCCATAACAGTGTTAGCAGCAAGGTTGATTTTTTCATTATAGAATCTAGACTTATGGGTTCAAGTTTAGTACGGATTGATGTTTTAAATGATTCGTGGGAGGATGGGAGACAGTTAAGAATGTGAATCGCATTTCTTCGGATTCAATTTTAGAACTAGCTGTCAGGATTTGGTCAATAAAAATTTTAATTAGACTAGATATTGGGTCAAGGTCCTATTTTATATAGAAATGTAGTGGAGATTATTCTTGAGTCAAATAACTCAAGAGCGATTGGATATAGATTGTGCCAATTATATTTGATTGTGCCCAAAGAGAGGACATAGGGTAGAATGGAGGGGAACATTGTAGAGAAAAGAGTTGCAGAAGGATAGAGTGGTGTGGATTAAGAGAGGAAGTAACAATTTGGCCTTGAAAGAATGAAGGAGGGCATGGAGAGAACCCCAACATAAAAATAATCAAAGCTATTTTCATCAATAGCTTGAGGAACTAAGAGCGCTACATGAGGTAATTCTAAGGGGTTAAAAGAGTAGTGGCCAATGACTCTACATCGGCCATCAGAAATATGAGGTGGGGTTATCATGTCAGTGGAATGAAAAAGTTGATGTTCACCCATCCTACTACTTGAGGGGGAAGATGATTCCATGAAGCAGTGAAGACGGGAGGGACTAGGGTAGCTGAATTAAGCTCTGACCCCATGGAATAATGTTTATCTAAGAGTAACTATTCTGTATCATTCTATTAGCAGCGAAGCAAATTAATCACAAACTCTACATCTAAAAATATATTTGAATAAACAGAGAAATGTAGACAGAGTCTAACCCAATTCATTTTCGGTATTCCTCACATGATAAAGAAGCTACTGAATAAGGAATTAAATAGTTGATGAAGGAGAGCAATGGCGCTGTAGCAACAATGCAGATTTAACACAGTTGTTAGAAATTAACAGTTGTAAGAGCACAACACGAGGAAATGCTCCACGCTAGTGACTGCACATGTTAATACTTGCCACTAGCATGGAACATTACAGTAAATAAAATCAATCTGAAATGGAATTCAACCAGTGCAAATACAATCAGTAGAGAAAGGCACTATTAATTGAGGAGGCAATAAAATTCAGAAAGATAAATTCACCTGTATTTGCAGCCTAGTCTTCACCACATCAAAGGGAGTTGTAAAAAGAGCAGCAGTGGATCCAGCAAGACCTCCACAAAGAAGCTGTCAATTATCATCATCGCCATTGTAAACATGCTTCTTGGATAACCAAAGACATTAAATGAGAGAAAGCCGTGAACCAGCATGCACAGACACGCTTCTCAGATTCAGTAAGAGTTCCACAAAACAAGTAGGCTACTAGTGCTAGTTTACAATGAGTGCACAAATGGCAAAATGAGTTCAAAAATTTTTGTCAGTGGCGAAGGAGCAACAGCACCAACAAGCTGATAAAATAAAAGCCAGATGGATATTTGCTCAAAAAAAGCTTTAAAATATGCATTATGCGATCAGATCTTTTACATTCACCAACAAGTGCCTCAACCAAATGAAAGCCTTCTTAAGGTACTGCTTATTAATCATGAATTAATCACAGCTATAAAGTTCATGCTTCATAACAACATAAATTAAGGCAACGCCATAAACTGACTACTTGGATGGTAATCAGAAATAAACAATCACTTCAAGAGCAAGAAATATATTAGTATCAACAAGAAAACATGAATCATTTCTGTAGACATTCAACAATGATGGTAAATTCATCCTTCTACCTCAACATAAAAAAAATCAACTGGAAGTAATAATGCCATGCGTTGCAGAGAAGAAGTAAAACTAACCGTCTGAAGAGCCTGGAGGTTAGAATCAGGATATGCTGTTGAGAAAAATTGCTTCAAACTTTCATAGGTATAGAACTGCAAATCAATAGAACTATTATTTTTTGCTGTGAATATATTTTGCATGTCCAGACAACCGGAATTAGTCTTTCATTAACTTATTCGAAAAGCTTGAAATATTGTATAAATAAAGTAAATGACCTTAATAATAGAGTGAGGAATGTTCCTGCAAAGTACTGCACCCCATCCTACATACAATGAAGGAATGCCACCCTTTCGAAGGCATCCTAATAAAGCTTTCCTGTAAAGATAGGCCATGAGTTAGAGCTGAAAATGAAGAGCAGATTATGCAGCTGGAGAAATAATACTTTTTCATTCTAAGGCAATTCAATAAATTCAAGGAAATGAGGACAAGAAAAGAATACATAAATGAAGAAATATTACAATAATAGTAATCCTAATAAGGTGTTTTGATGAGAAGCCATTATTTGGTCCTCTTTAGCACATGTAAAGTTCCTAATGGATATCTATTCCACACTCTGCACTGCCTTGTGCAGATAATTTACCAAACAAAAACTCCAAAATAGTGTATGACTAAATAAAAATTCCCTAAAATGCATAATTAAGGTTTGTTATTTAGCAGGACAAAAATGCTAAAAGTAAGATACGAGCTGTAACTCAACTAGCATAAGATGCATGCTATTTACTGCAATAGGAATAAAGCCAATACATTTATCCTCACCATAAAAAATTGTTTCTAATGTGACATAAATATCAAGTTTATCAGAAACATCACCACCGCCACAGAATCTTACCAACAGTTTTGGTATTGTGAACTAACTTGCATTTGCTGCTTTATACGTTCGCTGGGAGTATAGACAAATGAGGTTGCAATACTTGAACAACCACCAGCAATACAATGTGCAATAGAATGATATTCCTGGGCAGGAGAAAATAAGTGAGAAATCAAAATAGTAATTGAAAAATATGGAGTCCATACAAAACGAGTCATAAAAAAGCCCACCTTAGGCAAAAGAGGAAGAAGATTACACTTAACAGATTCATAAGTGAAAGTATAAATTGCAGAAATCGGTGCGGAAGAAGTAATATTACTAGCTATTCCCCGGTAAAGTCCAAATATCCCTGCCAAGTCAATCAAAATAAAACTTTATGAAAAGCTCCATCTTCAATAGTCAAATTCATTAGCAGCATCATTCAATATCGAGATACTCCCTGGTCCTACTAAACGTGAAGGCTAAGAAAAATAAAGTTGAGGATTTTACCATGTTGAGATATGATTCTTCTGAGAATGCCATAAAACGATTTCTGACCCATTTCATTTGCTTGAATGACAGTCTTAATTGTATCAACAGGATGCAGACAAAGTGTAACCAGTGTTCCAGCCAGTGCTCCGGCTACAGCATGCCTATTGTTAGAGAAGGCACGTTGAAGCTTATTTTGTATAACCAACCAAGACTTCGGGGAAAAATCTTCTATAAGGGAAAGAGCCAAAGAACTTATCCTTTTTACAAGTCTTTTGATAATTCCTAGCAGATGCTTCTTCTAAAGATTTAGATACCGCGCTGGTAGAGTTTATCCACTTCTGGCACTCATTAGATTCTAAAGTTGAAGTTGTTACCTCCATATCACTAGTAGGTTGGAGTCCAGAACTTGATTGTCTCAAAATGGTTATGGCCTCCTTTGTACTAGTTGAAGGCTGGAGTGTGTGATCAGAAGAAAGAGAGCTAGTGGGCTTCTGTCCATATTTGTTTGAGTCTGAATTTCTTATGACAAAATCTGTTTCTTGGGATTTGCCAAAGTTTTCTGTACCTTGAATGTCAGGTGAGTCAGAACAAACTTTGCCAATGGTGCAGCTTTCATCAATTTCATGGCACTGACTTTTAATAAATTTTCCAATATCTTTTATGGCGAAGTAATGCTTGGGGGTCATATTGGTAGCTGTTTCTGCCATACTACTGGAAGAATCTATGTTTGGCTCTCCATCTGCTCGATTGGTTTCTCCAGTTAAAAAGGCAGTGCTCTGAAAATTGAAGCTGTTAAAGTTCCTATTACATGAAGCCAAAAACAGCATTTTCTTTATCCTTTTTAGATTTTCAAAATTGTTCATTGATGTATTTGAGTATTGGGGTCTAATATCAGCATTTTTCTGAAAGATCTTGGCACCAGAATATACTGCTGGTACATCATTTTCAGTGTCCAATCGAAAGATGATATCTTTTTCATAAAGGTTATCATATTTAAGGAAATCTTTGGATGGAAAAATTGCAGGATGGCCTACAAAATCCCATATCCCTGCCGCAACGGATCGAAAATGTGAAATTGTAAGCCCTTTGCTTGATCTTCTATCCGACAGCAGACCACATTTTGGGCTAGAAGTTGAGGGTGAACAAAAATTCTTGCGCAGGACAATATAATCTGGTTCCAAGGTTTGCACCTCCAATGGAATCCACCAGTATTTAAGGGAAGATTCACCATTTTTGGAGGACTGGCATTTGTCAGCCATTTTCACAAACTTTGGGCTGAAAATATGAAGATAAACCAACAGTAAGAGTAGCTTGTTACAACAAGTAGAGATACTATAATATAATATCCTTTAAACTAAACATGGATGTGGCGTAAACAATTAAGTATGAGCATAATGACTAACCAAATATGCTAAAAATACCAGGGTAAGAAATGCCACCTAAATATTCAAAGTCCACTGAAAGAATATCCAACTGTAAATGGTTTTCAGCATTTACTGTAACTCAAGCACGTACTTTAAAAGAGTTTCTTTATGCAACTTTAGAAGCAAGCAAAACTAGAAAGTAGGATAGATCTCAGTGCACAGCAACCTAGCTTAGTAAACCCCTAGGATGAATAATTTTTTTTAGATGCAAAGCTGTTAATAAATTTTGACCTCTAGCCGACCCCACTTAGAAGGATAATGGTTTTGTTGTTGTTGTTGTTGTTGTAGATGCAAAGCTGTTAATAAATTACAGCATTCTCATCCAATAACACTCAAAGAACATCAGAAAATAAGATTTAGTAAAAAATGTTCAAGAAACTAATGATTAAGCTTCAGCAGTTCACCAAGAAATGAAGTCATGTCAAAGTAAGATTTGAATCACAACATGATCTTGCTGGAGAGAGTTTTAACTACTGGAAATTTAAACAAAAAGACACCAAGCTTTTATAATATGGGCAGTTCTAACTCATGTTAGAAGTCACATAGAGTATCTTTAGTGTAAAACTTAATCTGAATTAATGATATCTCAAGCTTAAGATGCATTTCCATAAAAAAGTATGCATATTTGTAAAAGCTTGAATTGTAAGAATCTCCATTGATTAAGAACTATTTCCTAAGCAAAGCATGATTCCTAAGACACAAAAAAAAAAATAATATTAATAATAATAATTTCAAAAAGACATAAATCAATTTGACTGAAAAATGAAAAGTAATCAAATAAGGCAAGATTGGTTTGACTGACCTCCAGAAAAACAACAAGCGATCAAACAAAGTCCTTGCAAGAAACTAGTCAAATCAGAGAGCAAATGTCTTGTGGGCCGACTTGGGCTGACCTGCCCAACATGATCTTCTTTCTCTTCGCACGGGAAAAGAGCATGAAAAAACAAAATAAAAAAACACCAACCTCATCGACACTGCAACCACTGAAGCACAAACCAACAACCTCTTTGTTATAAGCCTGCCTTGGATTGATCACAATAAACAGTAAAATTTCAGATTTTATTTGAGCCGCTTAGTCTCAATGCTCTTCCTTGTCATGAGACATCTAAAAATATTCCTCTTACGATGAAAATACTTCCTTGACATTCTTAGCCAACACAGGCGTTTATTTCAGGAAACACCAAACATGAAAATTTTCTCTTAAGTAGGTTAGTAGTCACTTGAACTGGCTTAGGTCCAACAAGTTTAGCCAAGGTTGGACAAAAATAATACTTGTTAGATTCTAATTTGCAAAAATTTCAATGATGTGATGTTGATGATCTCTATCACCTATTATTGATAATTATTAAACTAAAGTTCAATTTAATCACATCACACTTAATGAAGTATACAAATGAACCCATTATTCAATTCATTAAGGAGACATGCACAAGTTTTCATTTTGTTGATAGATTTAAGCCCATTCTATATCTTTGTAAGTGACAACCAATCACTTATTGGTGTGCTTGCTTCTATTGGGGCCCATATTCAAGCAACATGCAATAATTGACCTATCATTGACACAACCAATGGACCTACTACTATCACTGATAAGATATCTCATGGCTAATTGGTGTAACAATCACCCACAATCTACCCCTAAATTCGCCTTCTAGGATTAGCATTGACCGCAATAGTCTTTTCATAGTCATTATCCTAGTCAACCACCATCATCCCCCTTAAATCTGTGGTATCCACTATCCACCAAACTAAGACTTTCCTTTGTTGTCACATTTAAAGTATGGTACATGCTTTTTATAGATCAACTGCAATATTTAGAATTGGTATCACGACACCTAATAAGCTACCATACTTACTACATTCATGTCAACCATAATTAATACTTTTAAGCTTGTCACAATTGCCATCAGCGAGAATGCCCATGTTTCATGTTCCAGTCTACCATAACCATTACCTTTTGATCGGTTGTAATTCACCCTAAAGCTTATCAAAATCTCCAACTCTAAGATTGTCATTTTGGCCCCCTTTAGCCACTGTTGTAGGCATCTAAATTTTTTCAATATCAGTAACCCTAAGGTTTGATACAGACTATATTAGTTAATGTCGCTATTACTTTCTCCAAGCCTACAATCACTGCTTCCATTAAACTCGATGCAATTGCCATGTTCGATAAAATAAGCCTACAATCACTGCTTCATTAAATAAGTCTTTCAATATTGAAGTCTATCAACTTAATATTCATTCAAACTGATTCCAAAGATTGTAACTACATAACTTGATTTATATTTAATTTTATATATTGGTGGTTAACTTAACTCAAGATTAATTCATCACACTATATTGTTCCAAAAATTTGTAACAAACTAAAAAATGCTACCTACCATGCCCAAGCACCATATATAAAATGATTACAGTGTGTTCATCCTACAACAAGTAACAATAAAAATGGAGAGGAAGATAAAGGGAAAGAACAGGGATGTTATCCAAAAAAAAATTCAGTTTTTTGCAGTAAAAGTTATTCAACTTTAAAAAAAAGTGATGTTATTTTTCAATTGAGCTGCAGAAGCTCTTGTTCATAGCATGAATAAATCTCATTTAGACTCTTACAATAGAAAGGAGTAGAGTAACTCCAAAAATATCATCTCCTTTTCTCAACTGACTCACATTCATAATGGGTGATTGCATTTCCTCTCAATTAGATACAGTAACATCTTTGTCCATATCTTCAACTTTATATGAGTATAATCCCTTATGAACTCCTTTTAAAGTTTAGTGAATTATTCAATATTTATGCATCCAAGAACTAAGGCTTATTTTAGCTAAATGACATAAATATTAATATAATCTTTTATGTCTCTTGATATCTTTTGTAGCTATTTTATAATTCATCGTACTTACTCCTAGATGTATTAGGAGTCTTTATCAACAATTCAATTGTTGTACTTGCTCCTAGTTGATGGCATTCTTTTTCCTAATAACTTTACCATAGATAGATTATGGAAAGCAGAGATTAAGAAGTTTGATGACTCAAAGAATATTGGCCTTTTGAGAACAAAGATGTATAATGAACTTGTTTAATATGGACGTGTAAAAGCACATTTGAGCCATAGCAAAATGTTTAAAATTATAAGCGAAGAAAAAGAATTAGAGATGTATTAGGAGTCTTTATCAACAATTCAATTGTATTTAATGGTGAGGACATCACACACATTTAAATTAGTTAATGTAACAAATTTGTAGTTTACATGAAGAAAAATATTGATGTGATTAATGATGATGATGATAAAGTATCATTACAATTGTGCCCATTTATTTTAGGACATTTTAAGATATTATGTTATATGATCATGATACAAAAAGCTTAAAATATATTGTGAATTTAAAGCTTTCAAAGTAGATGCATTTTAAACTCGAGGAAGCAATAAACTAGTTGAAGATTTATTATAATTAGAAAATGATCTTATATGTGATGTTTCTTTTATAATAATAAAAAGAGTAAAATTTAGAATAAATTCAAAAAGATTACTTCTATTATAAGAAGAAAGAACAAATAAATAATAATTATTTACTTCTAGTAAAACAGAACAAGAAGCAGATGATAACTACAAGAAAATTAAGTCAGTTGATGCAAGTATTATTACAAATTTTTTATGGTTATGAAATGGTGATACTCTTTTAGTAACAATCGATAAGATGTAAAGAGTGGTGGAATCTAGATTCATCTTACTCAATACATTATATTTTCAATTATTTTTAATATATAAGTCAGCTATTATATTTGTGTTTACAAGAGAAACAGAGCAATATGCAAGACTGAAGGTTCTAGCATTATAAAGTTAAAAGTGCATGGTGGTGTAACCAAATCACTTGTTGAAGTATAAATCAAATTTGAAGAAAAATCTAATACCTTTAAATTCTTTTGACGTTGCAGGATATAAATTCTTCGGGGATGCTAATGCTCCTAACATCTATAAAATGCATTGGTTGCTTTCAAGGCAACAATTGTTACTAAACTTTGTCATGTAGAACGCAATGGCATGTATTAATGTGTTGAATTCAACAACCATGGAGGTACTCATGAAAACAATAATGATACTAAGTATATGATGTCATATACTAAAGAAATGAAAGCAGTCATGAAGTATATTATTGATGATTCTAAAAGAGCAATGCAAAATAAAGTTCCCATATAGTGGGAAATTATAAAAAATAGAGCACTTTTCATAATAAGCAAGAATTTAGAATATATGAGAAACATAAATATTAAGATAAAATTTGGCAAGTTTGACACAAAAGAACTAAGGAATTCGAAAGTTTCAATTAATCTCAACGAATATGAAAAGTGCGTGTCGCACAAAGAAATGATCAAATACAAACATTGAGCTGATATATTAGAAATTAAGAATCCAGGCGAAAGATTCAAAGTTTCAATTAATCTCAATGAATATGAAAAGTACGTGTCGCACAAAGAAATGATCAAATACAAACATTAAGTTGATATATTAGAAATTAAGAATCCAGGCGAAAGATTATTAAGTGTGGAGTCAACTTTCATTACTATCTTTAATAAGAATTTATCTTTATTTTTCAAGATTGGTGGGTACCAACTAAAGATTAATTCAAATATAATTTTCAATGATAGATGCTACATAATTCATTTCACATTTAAGTTGTCAAGAGGATGACTAACACAACTCGAAGTTTATTCGTTCACACTTGATTTTTCAAGTTAATGGTTAATAAACTCCAGCTTCATTAATTTCAAAGGTGCTACCAACCATATCTACGTATTATATAAAGAGATGATTGCATTGTGTTAAGCATCCTACAATAAGCAACAACAAAAAGATAAGAGGAAAATAAAGAAAAAAAATGTGTCATCCGAGAATTAAAAGAAAAAAAAAATCAAAAGCTTGCAAGAGAAGATATTCGCTTCTTCAAAAG
>NW_018251070.1:89893-113991 GCF_001263595.1 Phalaenopsis equestris
AAATTCAAAAGCTTGCAAGAGAAGCTATTCGCTTCTTCAAAAAGGAAGAAGTGTTGCAATTACTACTTTTAGAAAAAGAAGCACTCGGTCATAGCTAAGACTAAATCTCATTTGAATTATTACGGAAACTGGAAGGAAGATAATAAATGTAGCAACTTCATCATCTTTGTATCCACATCTACCTCTCGTTTTCATAACAGATAACCATATTTTCTCTTAGATAGACAAAATAATGTACTCTTTTTGAGGTTGATTGATTATTCAATCTCCGTGCGGCAATAAACATAGGCTTACTGATGGCAAACCAAGTAAATATTGATATTTTTTTGCGATTATTGATTTGTTTTGCAGTTACTTTCTGTTACATCATACTTGCCCTTAACTTAAGGGCAATATTTGCCCTAACACAGGTTTATTTATACTGCAAGTTAATGATCTAAACTATGCTCCTTGGTTCTTTATTCCTAATTTATTGAGTAAAAATTCATGTATGTTTTATTTTGCAAGTTACCAGAAATTCTATTGTTGAGAATAATCTTATGATTTGTAGGAATTCATCAAGCTTGAAACAAATGCACGAAAGATTTTGGGATTAAAAATTCTAGAAGCCATTTAATGACAGATTTTTGTAACAAACAAAATCCTCTAATCACATTTATCCCCAATCATAAACTTTCTTCATGATATCGTCATTCTTCCACCACTCCTTTTTTGTCTCCATCATCACTAACTTTCTTGATCCTGACTTCCTTGCATAACGACATGCCTTTTTTTTCGTGGGGATAACATTGATCATTCATCCTCAATCAGGATCTCACATATTGTATAAACGTACCTTTTTCCGCAACAAAGAAGAATTTACTTTCAGATACTGTTCAATTTCCACACTTAGCATGAACTTCACAAATTTAAGCACGGAATGCTGGTTACCACTCAGTCAAACAACGTTATCATATTATTTAATGAAAATCATATAAAAAAAAACAATCCTAATTTAGTCAAACTAGTTCAAACTCATGTTGATCAGAAGAACGCTGGTGCGATAATCATCATTAAAACTAACGCAAGCAAAAACTCAAACACCTACAATGCGTGACACAGCACCAGAAACTGCTGAGCAGAACTAGAAAAATAGAAATAAGTAAATATAACAGCTAACTACCGAGCAGAACTAGATTAGAATAGAAAAACGTTTTACAAAATAATGATTCCATTTTCAGATGTTCTATAAGTGAAAACGAAACCAAATTTCTAAAAAAAAAAAGTTATAATCGAAAATTTCCTAGAGCTTACAGATACCTCTCGATTTTACAGATCCAAGAAAGAATTGTTCAACAGTTATCATTTCATTAAAAAAAAAAGTGTTTCAATAACGTAATACAAATCTACAAATGTAGATTCTGCAAACACACTACAATCAAACATAACAGGCTTTAATCAGCAGAAGAAAAACACCCATGCCGACAGAAAACTAGAGATCATGAAATCATAGATTACACAAAAGAAAAGAAGGCGAACTTGGCCTCAGCGTGGAAGCGAAGAGATTCCTTTGGCCCACAGGCTCTTCAATCGAGCCTCCCACCTCGCTTCCTCCTTTATAGGGCTTTCAGAGAAGAGATTCCCTCGAGCAGGCGCCATGCCTTCTTCTGATCTCTTCGTTGCAACGTTTGTGCTTACCTTCAAAAACATTTTTTTCATGCATGCTAAAGCTCTCGGTACTGCAAAATTGACAATGACAGCATAAGAGCGGCAGAGCACCACCATGCGCTTTTGAAAATGGCATCAGGCTGCTTTAACGGTGGAGTATTTGTAAAAACATATCTTACACCTAAAAATTGTTTTTTACATTTATACTAATTGAATTTCTTTTGCGACACATTAAAAATACTACAATTTTATTTTTTTGAAGTAAAAAATATATATTTGTAAAAATTGATGTTTTGATATTAGATATGCAAATACATAAGAATGGAATGGTTTGTAAGTAAATCTTCCTATTTTAAACAATTATGTATTTATTAAATTCAACTTTGGATGTATGATCGTTAAATTTGAACATCATAAACCTTCTGTAGGGACAAAATGTTATTTAATTTTTTTCACGTTTAAAATAAATGATTTCTTTTTAATTATTGAATTATATTCAATTATTAAGGAGTCTATAAAAAAAAAATTGCACGAAATGTTTTTTGGTTAAGCTAATTACAATGGTGTCTGCAGGATTATTGTGTTAAGAGAAAAATTTTAATATATATATATATATATATATAATCTATATATATGTGTGTGTGTGTGTGAGAGAAGATTAGCAGCAGTTGAGTAATGAATTATCGTCTTATTTTCATATGAGAATTAGACACACTCAGATAGAAAAAAATAACCATTTGACACCATAAATTTTTACGAGATATGAAAAAAACCACTAGGTCGTGCCTTGTTAAAATGTTTCACTAGAGTTTGTGATTATAGGAACAACCCCTTATTTCACATATGGGAAAAGGTTACTCAGTTTCTCTAGCTACAACAATTCATGTGTAAAAGAACTCATTGCAAGACGCGGTGGGGAGTAATTGCTAGAGCTTCTGTACATCATCTTCGGGGTTGGCATAGTTTTCAGAATGATGCTATGCATCTTAGGTAGCTTCATGAGTCCGCGGTGTCAGTTGCTGCTTCACATGTATTTTGTCGCAAGGAGCAGGTGGCGGTCGAGGGTAGTCGACGACGGCTGGTGAGCAATGATCAGCGATGGTAAGCATTTGTAGGAGCAGGTGGCGGTCGAGGGTAGTCAATGCGGAATATTGGACTTCAGGTCCCTCTTCTTCAGGCCCTAGTCTTCCTCTAGCTTAGATTCTAGTCCCTTTTGAAGTGGGGGGGTAGGGCTCTATTTGTGGAGCTCATATTGTAAATAAAAAAGGAATCTTTAGATGGCTTGGGGAGTTTCCCTTAATCAAACAAGGTTTTGTTTAGATTTAATTGTCTTAATGATATTTAAATTGAGTGATTTTGAGATCTTTGGATTCTTCTTTGTCAAGACGTTCAATTTGACTATAAGCTCGTTAGAATCAAAATATGTTTGATGTTGTAATTATGCACTAAAAGCTTTCAAATGTGGTTTAATGACTTGATTTGACTCGAACTGGATCAATTTTGGTAGTGTTGGGTCCGTCTCATTGATTAGATTAATTTGATTGTAAGTTTGTTGAAATCTGAATTCTGGATGACTTTTAAGTTTCACATTTTGAATTTTCTCTCAAGAAAATACCTCAAGATTCATGTTATACCTCAAGATTCAATTTGGATGATGGAAATTCACTGGTGTCATGCCGATTACGCCCCTATTTTTGGGTGAGACCAACTACATCATTCAAAAATATAGAAATCATGTAAACATTATTCATACATAAATATATATACTATAGGTTTACATTAATATAAAATTATAATATATGTTTACATATACCTAAAAAGATGCGTAGCTTAGTGGTAAGTGCTCATTTTCCTTTGGATGTGGGCATGAGAGATCAAATCACACTCATTTTTAGGTCCAATTAGGGTTGGTGGGCTCACGTAATAAGCTAGTCCAAGTCAGCAGGTCTGCAATCATATCAATAGGTTGAGACCAGGCCATTGGGTTATAGTAAGTTAGGCTTGTGTGCCCACATATTAGCCCAGAGGAGCATGACCATAAAAAATCGGCGCAATCATGCACTAGGTGTGGTTTTGCATGCACGTGCAGTCCCGAAAAGGCCTACCATGTTAGCAATTTGAGGGGGGGGGGGGGGGGGGGGGGGAGGGGGGGGGGGGGAGGGGGGAGTTATATTGGATGGTTGAACTTAATCCCACAATTCAACTGTTGATTTAAGGGCTAGGATCAAGCTTGAAATCAAAGGCAAATATTAGGCAATTTAAATGAATGAGATCCAGATTGAGTCGAAAATAAATAGGATGAATATGTAATATTTGGGTCTCTTAGGTCTATAAAAGAGAGCCTAGACTGGAGAGGACTTCAACACCAAAAGGAGGGAGAATAAGGGAGAAAGGCCCAATAAGGGAAGAAGGTGAGGAGAAAACTTTAAAGTGGGGAAGAAAGCAAGGAGATCAGCCTAAGAAGGAACAAGAGGATAACATTAAGAAAGTTGCCCCCAATCTGCCTAGTAGGCGATTAACACGTTCCTCTTTTGAGTTGTTGATAGATAAACTCCTGCATAATGGTTGTTGCCCAAGGTGTAGATTATTCACCAAAACAAGATATGTGAGGCCATGTGGTGTAATAGTCCCACGGAAAAAAGTATGGCTTATGCTACGCAAAAAAGACAAGAAAAGTCGAACATCCTTGATGTTGCATGTAGAATGTCTTCTGCATTTGACGATGAGGGGCTACTTGCCCTTTCTTTCAATAGTGTTTTATCCTACCTCTTTCACTTATCAAATAAGGTTGAAATGAATGTTTTGTACTCCGATTGGGGGGACACCCCCAAAATCTGTTGTTGATAACATGTTGTTTTGATTAGACCATTTTGTTAATCTAGATCAATCCTTGCTTAATCTTGATACACATCTCTCTGGCTATTTGAGAGTTCCTCATTCAATTTTAGCTAGTTTCCCTTTTTGGTTGAGCACTTGATGAATTTCATCCCTAAGACCAATTTATTTGTCTAGCATATGATTTAGACAGACTAACTTGAACATTAAAACACTTGACTAGGATATGGTGCCACAACTATCTAGAATTTTATTGACTTTTGAGTGTGTTCTTGGTGATAGAGCATCACTATGCATTGGATCCTCTTATATATCCAAAGTTATTGATATTTTGTTTAACTTGGTTGATTATTATCACTTTGTCAATAGTTATGTTGAATTGATTAGGTAACTTTGTCTCTATAATCAACCTATGATTTATTGGGATACCTTGATATCTTACGTTACCGATTAGATTTCTTTACTTATCTAATTTAAATACATCTTATCTCGCCCAAGAGGCGGTGGTTTCTTATCCATATACCTCTTGATGTTTTGGGTCCAATTATAGAGGTCATTGAGATGGTTCTAAAAGGGACTACGCCCCTTAGTTGATCTTGTCTTAGGTTCACCTCAGACGATTTTTAAGGTTGAATCTAGGATAGATCCTAAGGATGAGCTAAAGCCAGACCACATATGCACCTTCTAAAAAATTGCAAATTCTCATGGTTTGGGGAATTCAAACTAAGTCTTGATTACATGAATTCCTCTCTTTTATAAGCTTTATCCTAAAGTCTAAGAAAGCCTCAGGATGATTAACTTAGTGTCACTAACATACGACCAGTTAAATAATCCATTTTTTTATTTGATTAAGCTAATCAAAACTTATCAATGAATACAATATATTTTGCTAATAACTCTCAACCTCAGACATAATTTGGGGGTTTCCATTTAAAAGGAAAATTTAACTCTTTTAAAGTAAAAGAAAAGACTTACCAGATATAGTAATTTTCAGGAAAAGTGTAAAAGGCTTCAATAATAAAAAACTAGCCAACACTCTTGAGGAGAAGCTTCTGGTGAGTGGTAAAGTTGGAAGCAATAGTATAAAAACTCTTTTGATTATTGAGCATCAAGATTTTATTAATAAAATCCTTATTGATATATAGAGAACTATCATGTAATGATGAGATGATTGATACCCCTATGGTTGGCTTAGAGACATCTCCTTTAAGCTTTACGCTATGATTTCGAGTGCTTCTTCCTTCGAAAGATGACTTGCCTTTTGTGTGATTTTTCACCCATCTCCCCATGCCTTAGTGTCGACCCTTGGGTCCAAGCAGTCCTTCCTTTAGAGGAATGATCTTCCTTCTTATGGGTTTTGACAATTATTTCACTTTTCATATATCGACCTCGAGGTGTGACGACCCTTCCTTCAGAAGAATGGCTTGCCTTCTTATGGATTTTCATCTATTTCTCTTTATGCTTCATGCATTGAGCCTCGGGTCCCGGGAACCATTTCTTTGGAAGTTAACTTTCCATTTGTGTGGATTTCCACTCACTACCTTTACTCTTTATGCATGGACCCTCAGGTCCTGACAGTCCTTCCTTCAGAAGTTGACTTTCTACTGTGTGGGTTTCTACCCACCACCTTTACACTTTATGTGTTGGCCCTCAGATCCTGACAATCCTTCCGTCAGAATCAAACTTTCCTTCTGTGTTGGTTTCCACCCATCACCTTGACACTTTATGTATTGACCCTTGAGACCGGTAGTCATTCCTTCAGAAAATGGACTAGCCTTCTTTTTAGGCATGTTGTACGACATACTGTACACCCACATTTTCTATGCTTTACACATTGACCCATTGAGTCTAAGCAAATCTTTCCTTCAAAAGTTGAAGTGCTTTCATTGTGTGTTGATGGTGACTAATATCACGCTATGCCCCCTATCAATGGGCTATATTTGAAGAGGTGTCTTGCTTAAGCTTATTGTCCGTATTTGTTGTACTTTGCTTCAAAAATTGGTTATTCAAAGCTCTATTTATTTTGTACCCAATTGTTGAGAAATAAAAGATAAATCTTCTAAGCATTTGTTTGAACTAATTGTGATGATTCCTTGTGTTGATTGAAGGATTGTGTTTCATAGTTCAGGATAAAAAATTTGTATGTGAGAGAGGTCTTATGCATATCTTAAAACTGATTGTCAAATTGCCATATATTCAAGGCAGAAGTCTTATAGGCCCCCTATGCCTACACATCGAGTAATCAATATAAGAGAAAACACAAACTTATCTTATCTATTCTCTTTAGTTCCACACTTCAATCAGGTTCGAACGAGCGTGTCCCACCCATCATAAATGACCATGACAGATATGTTTATCTAACTCGTTGTAAACGAGAGTGGAAGATACATTCTTTTTAGAGGATTTGAGCTTAGCTTTATGACTAAGCATTCATTGGTTAGCGCATATTACTTAGCTAAATTCATAATATCTTGATTGATGAGAATCAATTTTGATTGATATTTTCCATATGCGGAAGAGCCATGCAAATTTCTAACATCCGGTTACCCATTTCATACAAGGCATGAATCGAGCACGTTATATCCATCATGGATGAAGGTGATGGATAGGCTCATCCCACTCATTTTGGATAAGTGTGGTATATTCACTCCTAAGGGATATGTCTTGGTTTTAGCCTTAGGGCAAAATACCTTGTGTTTGGTGCACTTTATTTTAACCACCCTTCTTAGGTGTCTCGACTGACCAAGGTCAAGTTTGATTGATACATCTCTTGTGTGGGAAAGCTATACTTTTTCTCCTCAGCACTTCTATTCGGCTAAGAGCTCTGCGTGGGTCTGAATTAGAGTGCTCCACTCACCTCAGATGAGTGTGATGTTTTCCCTCTTAATAATATGTTTTTGGGTTGGCCTAAGAGCTAAATACACTAGGGTTGGTACACTATGTTTTGGCCAATAATTTTCAGACACTGCGATGATTCCCCGTTAGGGGTTATTTTACTAAATCTTTGATAACAATATCATATATAGGGTTGGTATGTTCTAGTCGTCCACCCTCTTTTATATTCCTGACTTGGTAAATTTGCATTGCATTATCATGGTGACATGTCGTGGTTTTAGACTTTGTCAATCGTCTATCTGATTCATGTTCTTAGTCAGAGCCACTATTGATGTCTGATGTTTGCCTTGGTATTTTCCCCGACGAGAGTTGCTTTAGCCAATTCTCACAAGAAATATCCATTGAGTTTTTCCTCTAGTTCTCAGAATTCTTTTAGCAAAATTACTTCACTAGTGCTTGCTTAAAGCACCCTACGATTGGACCTATGAGTCCTCGTCGAATAACATGTTATTTGAGTTGGCTAACTGACTCATGTTTGCACCAAGACACTAAATATTATAATATTTTTTCGATTAGTTTGGTTGGTTCTATTTGCCCCGTCGAATAACATGTTATGTGAGTTGGCTAACTGACTCATGTTTGCACCAAGACATCCGATGCCTCCCCAGAAAAAGCTACCTTGCTAAATAGTGAGAGAATCCTTAGTGAGAGTCCACTCATTAGTGCTTGCAAAAGCATCCTCGTTGTTAGTCTGTCTTGGTCATATAATCTCGTTGACTCTTGATTGCTTTGGTTGGTTCTGTCTGCCATGTCAAGTGACGTGTCAAATCGATTTTACCACTAATCCACATTTATCGGAGCATTTTGATGTTTTACTTTTTTTTATGCTTGGTAGGGTTGGCTCGATCAGCTGAGATCAATACCCCTTAAGAGGAAGCATCTCTCCTTGCTTGATCACTTTGCGCGTCTAGCATTTTCTCAACTGCTTTGGTTAGTTTTCTCTTCTGTTTTAAGTAACATATCACATCGGCATTTGCTGTAGATCCATATTTTGTTGGAGCAATTTCAAGCTCGATTATGTTCCGAAGCACTTTAAAGGAAGAACCTTTCTTTATTGAATTGCTTGATTCATCTATCATATACTTTGAGCTTGATACCTAAGGCTATTTAGCTGTATGATTGCTCATCACATAATCAGGATACATGCTTCCTGTACCATTTGACATGCATAGACAGGATAGCTACCTCATGTCCTTCAATTGGCTTGGTTGGATCTATACGTTCAATCGAATGACATAGTATGTCAGTCGGTTAACTGACCCATGTCTACATCTAGATATTTGATGCCTCCCCAATAAAAGATACCTTGATAAATAGAGGGAGAGTCGACTCATTAGTTCTTGCAAAAGCACCATGTGGTTTGACTGTCCTGGTCCTCATTAATTCTGGATCGCTTTGGTTGGTTCTGTCGCTACTTTGAGTGATGTGTCACACCGATTTTACCACCTCTACATGTTTTGTTGAGCACTTTGTTGTCTGACTTTATTTAATGCTTGGTATGGTTGCCTTAATCAACCAAGATCGACACCCTTTTGGAGAAAGCATCTCTCCTTATTGGATCACTTTGCACCTCCAACATTTTTTGACTGCTTTGGTTGGTTTTGTCTACAAATTTGAGTAACATGTCACATCAAATTTTACACCTAATCCATCTTTTCTTGGGAGCAATTTTATGCTCAACTAAGTTTTAATACCCTTTAAAGGAAGCACAATTCATTAACAGATCACTTCGTGTATCTAGCATATATTTTGAGCATGATATCATAGGCTATTTAGTCGTATGGTTGCTCATCCTATGCATTGTCAGGATACATACCTCCTGTAGCATTTGACATGCATAGACAGGATACCTACTTCTTGTCCTTTTTATATTCTCAATCGATTTGGTTGGTTTTGTTTAGAACACTTTGTTGGTTTTGATATTCTACCACATCAAGTAACATGTCGTATCTACTTTCATAGTTGATCCATGTTTTTTCAAAACACTTTGATGTCTGACTATGTTTTGATGCCCATTAGAGAGAGCATCTCTCCATGCTAGAACACTTTGTGCGTCCAACATTTTCTTGATTATGTTGGTTGGTTTTGTCCGCCAAGTCGGGAAACATGTCATATCAGTTTTACCACTGATCTATATTTTGTCGGAGAACTTTGATGTCTGACTTTTTTTTTTGCATAGTCAGAATACATAACTCTTGTCTTATTTGATATATAGCCAAGATACATGCTTCCTAAGTCATTTGATTTATTCAAGTAGGATACATATTTCTTGCTCTATCCGATATATATTTAGGATACATACCTCCTCGACCATTTGATTGGGATATATACCTCCCTGATTATTTGACGTTTTGTTTAATGGAACTGTCATTTTCACTTGGCAAAGCTTGATGGTAACATTGTTGATCTCATTTTTAGTGAGGTCTATGTTTTTCTCCTAGAATTTATGATTTATCCACAAAACTTTCCTATTGACAATCCTAGAGGAGTAGTGATGAAGCCCACCTCACTTAGAAACTTAAAACTACTTCTTGAATCTTTCATGAAGTCTTACGTAGGTGGTCTGAAACCCTCATCATTTGGTTGAATGGTTGAGGACCAACATGTTGAATCTCAAGAATGAGTTCCTATAAGAGGATCAAACTGTAAGGATGCCTTGTCCACAACCATACCCTTCTTGCCACTTTACACTCCATCACCACTTTCATAGCCCTAAAACCACCAAAATTAATCCAAGCCACCAAATCAACCCTAAATCCACCTCAAACTCACCAATATCCAAATTCAAGTCCAATTTACCCAAAAATTTCCAAAATTACAAAATTCACTCAAAATTACCCAAATTCAAATCCAAATTCATACCAAGATCATTCTAAACCTAAAAGTCACCTAAATTACCAAACCCCTAAAAAATTCCCAAATTAACCAAAATACCAAAATTACCCAAATTTCACCAAAATTCCAAAATTGACCCTAATTTCCACCAAATTCACTTCAAGTCCACCCAATTCCAAATCCAAACCAACTTTTACTAAAATTTAAACCCAAATCCAAAACTATTCAAATTGAAATTCAAACCAACCCAAGTCCACCTTAAAACCAAAATCCATCAAAATTGAGTCAAATCCAATTTTACCAAATTCATGTCCCAAATTTCATCATGACAATTCCTAAAATTTGTGAAACCTATGGTGGATTTAAATCTTCATCCAAACCATACCTAATTTTAAACCCAAATTGATCATCCAAGACCTATTTCCAAAAGCCAACCAAATCAAAACCCACTCCTTCATGACATAAATTCCTCACCATCCATTTAATTAAAATCATACTATACACCATGACATGCATGATTATACTCTCCCACATTTAGATTCATGGAAAAACCTCATAAATTACCCAAAATCCTAAAATCCCTCCTCATGAAAATGTCCAAGCCACATGCAAACCATGAGACCACCTCCAAGCCACATGTGAGCCATGAAAAGTCCGCCATACCCAAAATGGAAAAAGGAAGGGGCTCTTTAATGATTCCCTCCCCACCCCCATGGTGTTTATCCCCTTCTATGATTCATTTTAAACCATGATTATGCCTTAATATTTTTTATAGGGACTTGACCACACGAATCTACCTGCCTCCATCAACCCTAGCCACCATGGGGAGTCACCCAAACTCATTGTCATGAGCTTAGCCCAAGTCAAACCCAAACCTAGCCTAACCTCAATTCCATTTTGATCAAACACAAATACCCATGCTTGGACATATTTTGCTTCACAACTCTCCACCCCTGACCTCCCTTAGCATGATAATGTCCTCCCATGGCCTAGCTAACTACCGTTGCTGCTGGAAAACCTAAACCCAAGAGCCAGCACCATGGACGAAACCCAAATTCCACCAATCCAATGTGGATCCTTCCCATTAGACACTTTCCCTTGTCTCCTCTCCACCTACGTGATCTTTAACCAACCATTTGAATCTATGCCTCCCCCACATGATGAAACTTATAAAATGACCATCTCTATGGACAAAATGAACAACTACATAAACCTAGGAGAAGCCCTACCAAAATCACTCAAAACCACTTCTACACTCATACGAAGGTCATCCCCATCTTTTTTAGCCACTCTCGCCCGCCTTAAAACCCCAATTTCTCCACTAAAATCTACATTGTTGGACATTTCATTAACTCCACCAAAACTTCAAATTAATTGTTCCAAAAGCATCGCCATACTTCAAAACCACTTCCCTAATCAAAATCCCCCTCTTCTGAGGCCTCTAATATAGTGCAAAAGCAAATTCGATCCACCATTTGGTTTAGTTCATACCTATACCCATCCATAAAGCAAATCAACACTTAGAGGAGGTTCATGGTGTTAAGACGAAGCTTCTCAACCATTACAATCGAGGCATCACCTCTTGGACCAAGGTATAAGTTCAAAAATTTAAAATATGCCTTGATTTTGGCTTTTGTTAAGAGACTCAGCAATCCATGCTCACCTAACCATATAAATGTGTTTGTGTCATCGAGATGAAGCTCTAGAAAAAAACCTTATCGAATTTGGTTAAGTATTGAGAGAGATCTTTGCTATGGAGTGTGGATGGTTCATGGGCTATGAATAATTTGGGATTATTAATGGATTTTATCCATTCACGTGTATTTGAAACAAGCAGCTCGGATCGTGGTGGACATCGAACCTGTTCAAATTCAACACATGAGACCACAAGCTAACGAAAGCACAACCGATGTGAACCCGCTGCGTGGTCTTTCGAAGCCGTCAAGGTTGAGTAGGCACCGACATCATTAAGTGGATAAATAGGTTATTTTATGTTTAATTAAATACAAAAAAATAAATATAACTTCAAAAAATCATATTTTGGTGTACAAAAATTACAAAAAAAAAAATATAATCGTGCTCAGTGAATAGTGAAGAATCTAATGAACCTAAAATCAAAAACAATTATTTTATATTTAATTTTAATTGAATTAAATACATGATGATTTAATTTATTCATAGATAATTAAATACCTATCATCATTGCTTAAAATTTTTAGGGCATGTTTATTATGTGATTAGGAGTGTTCTCTGATTTTTTCAAAGTTAGAGAACATCTCTAACCATAAAGTCCTAATTTTTATCGATAATCACCTTTGTACATTTAAAATAATTATAAAAAATAAAAAAAAATATAAAATAAAGTTTAATATGTTCATTGAAGTCAGGTAGTCTTAAAAAAATAAAAATGAAAGTAAAAATTAAAAATGTATTTTCTTAAGTATTTTTCAATTTAAAAAATCATTAAAAATTTGAAAAATATAATTTTCTTTTAAAATATCATAGAAATCTCTCTGATTAAAGGAGCCAACTCTAAAATACCCTCATAAAATTTTTAAAGGGAGACAATGCATTTTAAGTACTTAAAGATATCTTCTTATTATTTTGCAAATTATCAACTAAAATAATTATAAAAAAAATATAAAATCAAGTTTAATGAGCTCACTAAAGTCAGAGGCATTTGGGAAATTAAAAGTGAAATTAAAATTAAAATGTTTTTTTAAGTATTTTTCTAATTAAAAATATTAAAAAAATTAAATATCACAAAAATACAAATATATTTTAAAATGTCAAACAATTTTCTCTGATCAGAGACAACAACTTTAAAGTGCTCTCATAAACTTTAAAGACCTAAAAATGTATTTTAAGTACTTAAATGTCTTTTCTTATATTTCTACAAATTATTGATTAAAATAATTCTAAAAATAAAAGTTATTTTTTTAATTAAAAAAGTATTTTCTATTTATTTATTTATTAAGACCAGTTAAATAATTATAAAAATTAAAATATAATTAAAAAAATCATGAAAATTATCTTAAATTGTCCTCTAACTTATAGAGAAATGATAATATTTTTCTAATGATAGAGAACATATTTTGAATAATTAAATTAATACTTATTGAAAACTCACAATTATGGATTAAAATAACTATTAAAAAATAAAGTTAAAGTCAAAAAAATATAAATTCGCCTTTGATGTCTTAATTAGTCCATGAGTAAGAGGTCAGTGATGTTTCATGGCCATTTGAATTAAAATTTAACAGTTATGGGGTGTAAACATAGGGGCACAGTGGTAATTATGGAATTTTGCACCTTAATCCTAATTTAATCAAATTTTTAGGTTAAACCTGAAGAAAAAAGTATTAAATTGTGATGGTTAATCCACTGAAGTGATTGAAACATAATGGAAAATGAGGTAGTAACCCATTCATGATAATTTCTAAAAAGGTAAAATTGTAATTATTTGAATTATTATGCATAGGAAGAAATGATAGTTTGGATGATCAAAAAGTGAGGGGCATGAGTTGGAGGATTAGTAATTCACTAATTTAGGACCCTCATGCAATGGTTTAGTGAGACCCATTCCTTTAAAATTAAGTGCAAGCAACTCTTTTACAAAACTTTTCCAAAAATTATAAGTAGCCATAGGAGCTTGGTAATGAATTAAAGTTGAGTTGGTATGATTTGAGGATTAGTTGAAGAAGAAGATACAAGTGATAATGGAACATATTAAAACACTATAAGCTCAAACCCAATTAAAGGGTAAGAGTTCAAACTTCCTAATACTTTACAAATGCACCCCTTGGGTTTTATCCATATGATCTTTAGCATAATGTAAAGAATTGACCAATAGTCTTACTCATAGACTAATCAAGACATAAAACACTAAACACAGTTCAAAACATGACAATGAACAATTTGAACAAGTTGATAAACTCAACAACAAGGAGATTATAAAGTTTATTCAGAGTTACCTTTTGAATACCTTTACAAGATTTTGAATATTCCATAGGACATTTGAGATTATTATGATTTATTGAGGAAAATAATCCTTAAAACATAAGGACCTACCAAGTTATGATTTGGGACCCTTCAAATTAATATTTACTAGTGAGGATTACCATGTCACAACTTAACCTACAGAAATACTCAATGCTCAAAGGTATGAGTTTTGAATATGGTATTCAGACCCTTACGGGCAACTCGGGATATTTGAAATATGAAAAGTTATTTGGACCATCAAACTGGCATATAAGTTGGATGTGACGGTGGTCTAGGCAGTGATTAAAAAGGCATATGGTGATAAATTTGGGATGGCATAATAGTATTGTAGCTCCTGACCCGAGGACCTTGTGAGGGTACATGATTGACATTACTATTCATCGACATTTGATAAGAGATAACCCTTGCTTTCTAAGACATCATGTGATTATGGCCCTATAGTGTAATTGACTTGTGAACAATGTGATTCATAAAATATACAATAAAATGAAAAAAATAAATATATTTCTTATGGAACTAATACTTTTGCAGCCAAGTGAAAATCTTCCTTAATTATATGAATGCCAAACTATAAAGCTTACCTTCTAAATGTCCACTTGTCAATTATCTGGGCTATGACTAAGGGCTGCCCTCCTCCAATCATTTTGTTGGTAATTTAAAGTCAATGTTAGACTTTATACATAGATTGTCGATGATTGCCTATGAATTCCTTTGGGAATGATAAGTCTGAGCTCATTCCTAACTCAAAATACTTATGCCTAGTTCTGATCTTTCATATATGTCTTCCATTTAATTTTATACACTTATACATGTTTACATATCTCGTATTTACCTTTAAATCTATGTGATTCTTGTGGCAATTGCAATTTCATCAAAGGCGGCAGGTACATGCTAACATTTTCCTTTTTACTGCTTTTTTTCTTGCTTATGTATGTAACATTACTATTCTGCTACTTACTATACCTGTAAAAGACCTCTAAGGTAGAAAATAATAGGACAACTGTTTAGGGGTGCACTATAGTAAGCCTTGAAACTCAACCATAATTACAAGTTCAATCATAAACCTTAAACCCATAACCATCACAAGTAATGAATTTAAGGCAGACTTTCTAGGAAGCAAGACAATGGTACAAACAAACAGGGGATGACTTCAGATGATCATCAAGATCAAAGACAAAGTAAGAGATGCTCATCAACTAAACTTTTCTTAGTCTTAAATAACGTTAATACCTAGGACCTTGAGGTTATACATTTAACATAACATAAATCTTCATTTTATCTTTAGGCCTTTGCATAATTGTGTTGTGCAATATAAGCCCTAACTCCTTTTTTAGACTCTAAGGTTGTTTGTTCTGTACGATGTAACCCTCGTATCATCCTAGGCTATTAGCATGATCGTATATTGGCAATTGTAAGTCTTAAATCTTGAGTAATTGGCAGGATTAAATATCCAGATGTAAAGCTAAATAATAAGAAAGTTTTGGAAGTCATTGAGGTTCAACTCAAAGTCAGTGACATCCCTTACCTCTCACTCTTTTCATCTCCAAAATAACTGTTCCCACTTAAGCCATTCTCACTTAAATTTCCTACAAACAATCATGAAAACTCAATGTTGATTTCTTAAAGGTGAATCCCCTGATCTTAATCGAGAGTTTTCTTAGGTGACTTTGATTGCCTAAAATGAAATTAAATATAAGGGTTTGCGTTTAGGAAATTGGGAACACAGATAATCTAAACCCTATCTAATCTTTATACTAGATAGAGAAATTGTTGATCATAAATTTTGTAGACTAAATAAATGTCAAATCTTTTGTAGTTTATAAAATCGAGCTACTGTCAAGTGCCGTTCATCCCTCAGAATGACTATAATTATGAGATCGTGCTCGAATATTCAAACTATTAGATATGTGAGATTTGCTCGGTCTCATCTTTCAGAATTTAAATACTATTTACAAAATCAAAATTATACCCATATTAAATTAAGTTTATCTTCATAGAAAATTGATCGATAAACACCTCGTTCCAAGGCACATTGGGTTTTGCAGCCATTTAAACTTGAAGCCTCTCAAACCATACGACTTTTCAAGTGGTTCTTCAATGAGAGACTCTTTGGATTTTTAGCCATATACTTTGATGCTTGAGCCATATGACCTTTCAGTCAGTTTTTTTTATGAAAACATCTCATCTTCGAATGTCTTTGGCTTTGTAGTCATATACTTTGATGTTCTCGAGCCATGTGACATCTTAGTTGGCTCTATTATGAGAATATCTTATCTTCAGACATCTTTGTTTTTATAGCTACATAATTTGATGTTACTCAAGCAATATTATATTATAGTCAAATTTGTTCTGAGAACATAGCATCTTTTGATGCTTTCAGCTTCTTAGCCACATGCCACAACATTTTTTGAGCTATATAACACTCTGGTAGCTCTATTATGAGAATACATTGTCATATTTTGCTTGTCAGCCATCTGATTTCTTATTTCTCTCAAAATATATGCTCTTTGGGGCCCATTTTTTTGTGGGAGTATTTTATCTTCGGACAATCTCTAGCCACCTAGGTAAGTAAGATGAGTACCACTAGAACCATATGACTTTATCTTCCATTATAAAATGAGAGTATTTCATTTGGCTGGCTAGAAGCCACCTTGATTGGGATATTTTGTGTATTATAACATCCTAACTATGATGATGAGTGCTTCTTCTCTCTAAGAGTCATTCCAACTCATAATCGGGTTACCATCGAGAGAGCATAATAGGAGACTTGCAGTCACACTAGATGATCAAGTCTCCTCTCACTTTTTCCATTACTATTAAGGTTTAACAAAGTTTGGGTTCTCACCTATATAATTTTGAATATGGTTGGATAGAGGGTATTTATTTCATGCTACTAGAGGTGCCTTTTTAATCAAAAGCCTACATGCAAGAGTTACAGACCTGGGTCACAGAAGATGATCGAGCTTTTTCAATTGTCCACATGGTTAAGTCACTAGATAGTTGCCACTTTAGTTAGGATTCTTTAGTATATATGACCACCTAGATGATAATGATGGGTCCACACTCCGTAGGAGATTTCTAATCAGTTCTTTTCATGAGAGCACAATAGAATACCTTGGTCACAAGAGATGTCGGTGCCTTCTCAATTTGTCTTATCAGTGAGTTACTAGCTAGTTTACCACATTCAAATCAGGGTATCTTGAGCTATGTAATTTCTTGATTGAAGTGATGGGTGCCTCTTTCAAGTGGACTAGTCAAACTCACAATCAGGGTCCCTTTTAGGAGAAATATAATAGGAGACTGATCACATGAGATGATCGAACCTTCTCTACTGCCCTTATGATTTAGGTCAAATAAGGGTTTTCATCATTATATAATTTTTAAAGATAGGTTAAACATGTTGATCTACCACTATGAATGAGGTTAGGCAAGACTTTCCTCAGTTTAATTTAGAAAATTTGGAATGGCTGAGTCTTTTTATGGTTGTCTAGGGTTAGTCGCGAGCCGCACCCTCAATTATTCCCAAGAAATTTGGCCAGTTGATTCTCCTATACTATTACAACTAAGTTTAGGTAGAGGCTTTTTTTGATTCTATCATTTTGAAGGGTCAGTCAGATAGATCGATCTGCCATTACGAATGAGTTCATATAGGAATTTCCTCAGGCATGTCCAGAAAATTTAGATTGGTTGGGTTACTTCGTGGTTAACTAGTTTCAGTGGGCTAGCAACGCTCTTGAACATACCCTATCTAGTATATTAGTCTTGATTAATTTTTCTTTAGTCCTCTCTTTGTTCGTAACCTTGGCTACCAGAAAAGACTTTCCTTAAGATGCTGCCAACAATTGCACTATGCCTCAATGACACAACACACTTGTCGGGAGTTCTTTGTTGGCATCATTTTCTTATTTCAGGGGTGTAGAGTAATCAATTTTATGATTTAAGATGGTATACGATTCATTCATAGCATTACATAGCTCAAAACACCCACCCGAGACACTCTAACACTTGTTCGGGGTAAGAAGCTAGGGTTGGAGGTGATTTAGCTTTAATGGGAGAGCCAACCATCAGAAAGGTTAATTCATGAAATGTGACATATTAATTGTTCATTTTAGTGTTTAGAAGTTGCCACACATCTATCTGGAGCCTCCCATGGCCAAAGTAAGTCACAAAAACCTCATGCACGCGTTACAGGAAATTTAGGGTTTGGGACACCCTATATGCACCGTGGTTCAAGACGACCATTGACAAAGATTTTCCCACTGAATTTCCAATAAAACTAATTAATTTTTAATTTATGGGACTACATTTTACTGATATAGAGTCTCCTACAGCTCATGGATCAAAAAGACCTTTGTTGGGCACTCCTATTTAAAATCAGGGTTTCATAACTAGACCTACGCCTAGGCACCAGTTTTGGGTACCTAAGCACCTAAAATGACTTCTTAGACATCTAACTAAATCATTGGAAGTTTAGTGACATGTTCCTAATGTTTAGGAATCATATTGGGTGCTTAGGCACCAATTCCAAGTGCTTAGGCACCCCAAAAAACAAAAAATTAGCCACTTCCCAAGAGCTTGAAAGACTGGCTAGGTGCCAAACTTGGGGCCTAGACACTAGGATCCTAGTTTTATGGCACCATACTGGCACCTAAGATCCAATATCCATGCACCGATTACTTTCCAAGTGACAAATTTTAGCGATTTTAGCGCTCGTTTTGACCTTTGAGGTAGTCAGAATGATAAGGGTCGTGATGATGAACGTTGTGACAATAAAAGGGGGGTGTGGAATGACTATTTTATCCTCTCTTTAGAAAAATTCTAGGCATTTTATCTATGGATTTTTTTTCATTGGGTGGGATGCATTGGATTAAATCGAGGGAAACCATCAATTCCTCTAGCTCCTTGGATCTACCTCTCTCGCTTGAGCACTCTAGGTTTGGCCCTCGGGCTCCTTCTCCTTCTCCCTCTTCTTCTTCATTGGTGGGTGGCTAAATAGAGGATTTAGGGAGTGCTTGGAGATCCTTTTAGGGAGAGCTGGCGAGGAGCTTTTCAGGAGAGCCGTGGGAGAGCAAGGTTTTTGTAAAGAGAGAAAGCGAGGATGAAATACTTTTCTTCCTCCCCTTTATCTTTTTCCTCATCTCCTCCATCTTCCTCCACCACATCTCTTGAGTGTCCATATAGAGATCATCATAAGGAGAGCTTCCTCCTAGCTTGGGGAAGCATTAAAAGAGCATCGCCGGGACATGAACTTCTCTCTTACCTATAAGGGAGCTTCCTCCCACTTGAGGAAAAGAATCCACAATCAACATAGTGGTGAGAATCCCTCAAACCTTTTGTTTTTTCTTCCATAGCTGGACTTATGTTAGTCTAGGTTTTGAATCGTGGGTTTGGTCGTCCACACGGAGCAAGTATGATCAACAATGATAGTCGGTGCAGTTGCGCTCCTTTTGTTTAGAGCTAGCCATAGATTAGTAAGAATTCATTAGACACTCATAGAAAATTTTATTATGTGAGCCCTAGTTCTAAATATCACTGGGTGGAGTCCAAAATTTCTACAGCTTTGGCGCTCCCAACCTTCCTTGGAGGGGTTAGAGAGTTTGATCTTGAAGGATAGGAAAAGCTTAGTAGCCAACACATCCTATAAGATTGCAAGCATTTATAAGATGGAAGAAGATTTGTCTGTAGTCCATAGTATAAATGACAAAGGTCTTCCTCTATTAGAAATTAGAGGTGAAATCCTCTACGTTTCCATGCCAAGGCTAGAGGTGGTTATGATGCACATATAAACATCAACCCTAAGTACCTATGCTATTTTGTTATGATGAGTTTTGATGTGCTCTCGAGCATTAGGGTTGCATTGCATATACGTGGTCCATTGTGTTTCACTTTTTCTTGTGGCCATTTTTTCCATTGTATGTGTGATTGCGTGAGCACTTTTGGTCTATCGGCCACTCTGGGTTGATCCCCAATCCTTTTGGGTTTAGTAGACCAACCAGGATGTTCACCCTATCTCTTTGTTTTGATCAACCGCTATGTGTTGATCAACAACATTGGGTTCAATCAACCGTCCCATGTTGATCACCATATCTCTCGGGTTTGAAGGGCTGCTATGTATCGATCACCCACATTAGGTTCGATGAGCTATCCCATATCGATCACGTTATCACTTAGGTTTGATCGACCGCTATGTGTCCCATGCTAATCACCTTATCTTTTGTGTTTGATCAAATGATATGTGTTGATCACCCGCTTTGGGCTCGATCGACCGTCATAAATCGATCCCCTATCTCTCAAGTTTGATCGGCCGCTATAAGTTAATAACATGTTTTGGGTTTGATTGGTCGTCCAGTACTGATCATGCTTTCTCATGTGTTTGATCGATCACTACGTGTCAATCTCCCACTCTTTTGGGATTAATCGACAACCACATGTCAATTGTGTCATCTACATGTCAATCTCTCACTCTTTTGGGATTAATCGACAACCACATGTCAATTCACCTGCTCTCTCACTCTTTTGGGTCTGATTGATTACCCTGGATCAATTCACCTGCTTCTTTGGTTCGACTAGCCACCACGTTCGGGTCGACCAACCACTTACATGTGTGTATGCTTTTGCATTATTTTGCATGTTCCTTTGCATATGCATGAGTCATTTTGCTTGCATGCATTTATTACATATTGCATGTGTCATCTACATGTGTGTTTGGCCGTTATTGGGGCTAGGTGTAATTCTCCTCCACTGGTGTCCTATACTCTAGGCAACCAAATATAATACCTCTTGTGTTATATGACTTGCATGGCTATTATCATATACTTGAGTTGTATTTTGAGTGTTCATTCATGCATTTACCCCACTGGTATGATCCTCCCCACTGTGGTCCATCAACTTCCCAGTTCAGTGCCTGCATGTAATACCAATCTATCAGGTCGCTATCTCCTCGACATGCCCATCCCTCTGGGTCATTACCTCCATGACATGCCCATCTATCGCGCCACTGCCTTCACAACATGCCCATGGCATACCCATCAATCTGGCCGCTATCTCCACAACATGCCCATCCTCTGGGTCATTGTCTGCATGGCATCCCATTGATCGGGCTGCTGCCTACATGACATGCCCATTCTTTGGGTCACTTCCTTCATGACATAACCATTTTTTTGGTTGCTACCTTCATGACATGCTCATCCTTGCAGTCACTACCTTCATGGCATACCAATCTTTTGGAGTGCTTCCTTCACAGTATGCCCGCCCTTTTGACTCACTACTTCTATGACATACTCATCTGTTAGGCTACTACCTTCATGGCATGCCATTCCTTCAGGTCACTACCTCCATGACATACCCATCTTTCGTACCACTGTCTTCATGACATGCTTGTCTATCGGGTCACTGCCTCCATGACATACCCTTCTTTCAAGTCATTAAATCCACGACATGCCTATCCTTTCGGGTCACTTCTTCAATGGCATACCCATCTGTCAAGTCACTGCGGGCATGCCCATCCTTTTAGGTCACTGTCTCCATGGTATACACATCTGTTGTGTAACTACCTCTATGACATACTCATATGTCGGGTTGTTTCCTTCACAACATGTCCACTCATTCAGGTTACTACGTCCACGATATACCCATCATTCACTACTTGTTGCATATTTTGCATGTTTTCTTATGTGCTCGGTGAGCTCCTCTCGGATAAGGTGTGAATTATTTTTGTAGTTGTCATTTTAATTGATGCAAACTCATTTATAGCTGATGTCTACTAGTCGCATGACACCTTAGGTCTCCGAGCAGGTGTAATTCATCTCCATGGGTAGCCTATTTTTACCAGTACTTCTCATTTGTGTGTGTCATGTTGCATGTAGCATTCTTGCACTCATTTGCATAATGTTTACTTCACCCTTTTAGGTGACATTTATAATTGTTTCATACTCTAGACGAACAATCACAATGTGAGCTTCTTGCATACTTGTATGCTTGACCATTTACCTTAATGACTTGTCCTACTCGTTAGGAGAGTGACCCATTTGTTGGTCGTGATACTCAAATGAGCCTTGCTTGTGAGGATACCTCAGTGAGCTATATGAGTTTTTTTTTATCGTGAGTAACAAATAGTATGGCTATGCTAAAGATCCAAGGACTCTAAAGTGTTTCATATTCATCATGAACCCGCATTCTATTTTTTGTTATTTGAGAAGTATAAAAATGGATATTTTGATATTATAAGTAGCATCTATTCTAATTTTAATACTATATAAGTTAGGCCATTTGTGAGCCCACTTATTTTAAAATGACACCCCTTTTATGTGATGTAGTTTAGATCCCTTGGATATTTAGGATGAGACCGGTGTGGTGACCCCGTCAAAGTCACATTAAAACCAGAGAATTTACTATGTGCACTTAAGTGTTGGTTAGGACACTTTTTATTAGATGGTGTGTTAGGCTAGGATCTATGATGCTAGGTAATTGACAACGACTTTATATATGCTTAAAAATATAAGTATTTAATACTGCTGCTAAGAGAATTACTCCTCAGCAACTGCATAAAGATGTATGTATAAAATATATAATAATACAAAAAATTTGATAACAATTATAGATTCGATAAAGATGTATGTATAAAATATTCAATAATTGCAAAGTCACGCTTATCAACGCAAGTATAGGTATCGCTCAAGTAATATATGACTCTAATGGAGTCCTAGATATCGATTCCACAGGGAGTAATATTAGAACTACGAACTAAGATTTTAGAAAAGAAATACTTAATCGCAACAATGGGAATTTGGAATTCAAATTGCTTATCTGTCACTAATAGGCAATTGAAATAAATATGTAATTTTAATACCTCTTAAATAACAAATTATAATAATAAGGTTTTTAGTGTGACATTCAATATATAAGAAAGCATCATTCTTCTTGTCAAGAAATTTTAGTGAATGGATAAAATCAATCAGTTCTAATTGTATTGTGCCAAATATGAGCATACCTATTCTTTACCCTTTGGTCCAGGCATAAAGAAGATTGAGTAATCCTACGCTTGTTTACTGAATCTGCGGCTAGGCTGGGAGGATACCGACTCTCACTTCGGAGCTCCCACGTTCCCCTCGCCTGAGGGCTAACATCTACACTTCAGCACCTAAATGATAGGACGAAATTAAGGATTTTAGTCGTCACTCTAAAATCACCAATTCTATGCCCGATGATTTTATTTCCCTATTTATTTGCAACCAACTTCCAAGGGCTTTGACCTCCCTGAATATTGGATGTAATCTTAACTTTAGTTGTAAAACTCAACATATTTTAATAAATTAATTGGCAAGATTGATAGTAAATTAAGATTGAAGTGAAAAGATCATCACAATTTCTTTAACATTTTCATGGCTCAACTAATTCAAATCACCATTTCACAAATCTCAAGACAAGGAGAAAGACAGAGAAAATTACTCAGATCTCATGAGGAAAACACAACAAAACTCGGAATTCATATATAAAATCAAAGTCATACAAACTACAACAAGTAAATCTCTTTGAAGTTCCTCTGAATCTCTTCCTTTCTTTACAACACACAAAATTCCTCTTCGAAGCGGCAAAGAGGAAGAAATTTCTCATTTTCCCTCCACTCTTACAATATCTCGAAGAATTCCTCACAATTTTGACACTCTAGTAAATTCTCATTACACTAATGAAACCTCTCTAACCTCCAGGACCCTCTCTAACATCTAGGATCTTTCCAATTTTTGGCCAAATTCTTCTTTTAAAGTTGTGGATGAGTTTTCCCAAGAGTTGCCTAAGCATCCCTCCAAAATTCGTCCTCATCTAATGCATTATTGGACATAACCGCCGAGCTCGCCGTCGGTAGCCTTGAGGGGGCCATCGGCGGG
>NW_018251070.1:114805-116110 GCF_001263595.1 Phalaenopsis equestris
AATAGCCTTTAATGATTTTGAACATCACATCCAAAATGTACAGCCGGTTATCATCAGTATCACAAAGCCTTGAAGTCATAGGTAAAGACATTCAATATTATTCAGAAAAATAAGCAAGAAAAACCGCAAAAAAACAGATAGCAGGGCGAAATATAGTCAAAAGCACATGAATTTCAAGCATATTGCTTGCTCGAGAAATAAATAATTGAGTGAAATATAATAAAAAATATACAGCCATCATCCTTCTTAAATCTACCATAATATAAAATATAGTTACCTGAATTAAATTCACTACATAAAATCATATTAATAATTTTTGAAAATATTGAAATAGAGGACAATATAATAGTTAATTTTTTTCTTCCCTCCCCCAAACTTAAATTTTTAAATATGAAATGATACAAGTGGAAAGAAAAACTCTAAATATAAATCATACCTCAGTATTTTAGGCATTTTCATTATTCTGAAATTTTTACAGTCATTCTCAAAATTTCTCCTTCACCTGGTCTGTAACATTAGGAGCTTTTTACACATATAAATCATTAGAGAATTTGCTGGGTAATTAAATTTTTAAATAAGTATAAAATTAAACATTAAACAAACACAATAATTCACTAATACATCCACAATACTAAACAAAAAATAATTACAATTTAAAATGCAAAAATGAAAATCACATTACATTACAATTCACAAAGTACTAATCAACATCCATTATACTATTTTTAACTACCACACTAAACATTATAACAAAAATTAAAATTATTCAAGTATAACATAACAATAAAAATGAAAGTACAAATACACACAAATATCCATTTCTATTATAAAAGATTACAAAAATAAAAGTACAAGTACATCAATTACATTCAGATATCAAAATCCCAAAATATGTCTTCGTCTCCTTGACAGTAGGTGGATTGTGCTGATACTGAGTATATCAGGGGCTTTCAGGAAAAGTAACATCAGGCTCACCTCTGTAGTGTCGAGCCTGAGCTTCATAATAAGCTATCTCAAAATTTGAATGCCTCTGAAGGTACTCACTATCATAATCATGTCGATGTTCTAAACCTCTAATCCTTTCATTTATTAACTCTATACTCTTTCACTGCAAGGTCAACTCATTCATCAAATCAGTCAGAGTAGGGGAACTAAAAGGTAGAAGGTCATAACTCGTAGAGGGGACATCTCTACTAGTGGAAGGTTCTTGACTTCTACTCCCATATCTCCTTTTTTCATGGGATTCATATGTCTTCAAATTAGTTTTACTAATGGGTTTCATAGGGTAAACTCATTCTTCATCAT
>NW_018251070.1:116377-118406 GCF_001263595.1 Phalaenopsis equestris
TGTTTAATCTTCCACGTTCCTTTCCAATCAGTGAGAAAGTTGATCACATCATTCAGGGAGCCTTCCATTGTATTAAAGGTTTCATAGTGGCAGCTGTAAGAGTCTGGGACTTTGTAAAAGGTGTTAATGTGGGCGGCATTAAATTCAATAGGAAATCCCTGCACTTGAACGATTCCGTCTTCAGAATAGAACACGTTGGCATAGAATTCTTTCACAATATTAGCAGTCTCGGGAAAAGTCCGTCGTCGGCGGCATCAAGGGCATCATTGGTTGGCTCTATTGATTTGGTTCAATTCTCAGATTTTTGCGATTTCGATCAATTTCAAGCCTCAACGACATCTGTTCAATCATTATAGACATAAGTTTAAGTGATTAAATAATGTACTTATTACAAATAAACTTTTACAACACAAGACATCACAATTATATAAAAATGTTCAATCATTATAGACATAAGCTTAAGTGATTAAATGATGTACTTATTACAAATAAACTTTTACAACACAAGACATCACAATTATATAAAAATTCCAAGAGTTACAATATACGTTACATAACACACCTAAGTTCGGTATTTTCTCAAACTTAATACATTAATTCAGTGTCACAATCCAAGCCACAACACTCAAAATTCTGAAAATAAAACATCCTATGCTTAGTCTCAACTATACAGATCTAAAAGCATAATTCTCAAGCAAAGCAAGTGCAAAGTTCAAATCAAATTACATACATAGGCAGACAGGTAGCAATATAAATCTACTATTCTTCAGATTCAGTGCTAGATTCTCCTCTGAGATCACCCATTGATTGCACATGAGCAAAAAGGTTATAGAAGGGTAGGTATGGAAATTCTTCAGTAGAATCCTCTTCTATCAATTTCATCCTCCTCATCAGTCATATCAAACTATCTTCTATGTGTCCAGAGTGAGAAAAATGTTCTTTCATTCTCCAGATGATCGAAGAAATCAGAGATATTATTAATTGCATTCATAACATTTTGTACCTCCTCTAATTTCTTGATTCTGTGGAGGATCACCAGAGTGTTGCCCGGAACTAAAGGTTGAATCAGCAGTGAATTCTAAGACGATTAATCTACCATAATAGTCATGTTATTTTCATCTTCATAGGTTGGGAATCTCTCAGTTGGCTCCAAAGGCTTCCAAGGTAGAAGTACCTTTTCCCAATTTTCATAGGATACTTGGAACTGACTGCAAAGCAAGATAATTGTGCAAGGGTGTTCAAGCCCGTAAGTCGATCCATGAACAATCAGGCCAAAAACTGACTTCACAATTACTAATCCAATATCGATCGGCAGTCCTATTTGGATGCAGTAATTCAGAATAACACTTTCTTTAGAAACTTTACCGATATTTATTTTCGGTATATGTTTTGCAGAAATGAAGAAGTGTTAGTGTTTTGAAACAAGATTTAGGAGTGTCACAGAAAAACTAACATACCCATTTTCTCTGATTTCCCAGTCTTCAGTTCCATCCGTTACATATTAGTAAATCTCATTCATGTGGTTTCTTATCGGGTTGAAGTTAGAATAATGGAAGACAAGAATGTTCTCGATCATATATAATTCATTGATCTGTGTAGGAGCAAAAGTTATCCATCTACCTCGCACATAGATGACTCCTGGTTGATTTCATGCAAATTTGTGTAAAATTCTTTCACCACAGGAACAACCACAGTGGCGGTAGTATAGTACAACACTTCCCATATTTTACACACTATCATTTCTTCAATTTTCATTGAGGGATTATTTAATCCTCGATTTACAAATCCTCATTCCTTGATTAATCTTTTCTTTGCCAGTACCTTGTTGAAGATTCGCTGCACTTTCGCACTAATGAACTTTCTCTGAATGAACACTCACATTCTAAGATTTTCAGGGGAATTAGACACCATAGGAATGAATTTGATGAAGTTTCACTTCATTTTTGGGGGAAATATGAACTTAGGAATCAAATTTGGGAGTTTAAAAGGGGTAACTCCCGCCCAAAAACCGCCATTCAAACTCCAGAAA
>NW_018251070.1:123014-123348 GCF_001263595.1 Phalaenopsis equestris
GTGTGAAAGAGACCCTAAAGCGAGCGAGCCATGCTCAACTCGTGTTCGGCTCGTTTATATTTCTAGCTTAAAACATATGTTTATGTTCGGCTCATTTGCTTAACGAGCCAAACACGAACTGTTCACGAACAAAGAGTCCTTTTAACAGCCCTAATCACGTAGCCATAAGACGATAAAGGTTTGAGCAAGATTTAAAAATTATTATTTATATTAAAACATCATTTTGAATTTAATTTAAGAATTTTTATCCTATTTTCTGAATTATTATTTTAATTGATTATAAATCTTTATAGCCTTGTAGTCAATTAGATTTTTTTAAAATACTACTTATATA
>NW_018251070.1:124671-125805 GCF_001263595.1 Phalaenopsis equestris
TAATAGATCCTGGTGCTAACAAATTTAACCACATCTTAGCCTTATCCCTAAGTGAAAAAGAAAAAAGTCTAAGTCTAACAACATCGTTTGAAACTCTGTCATATTTAAAGGTAGCACACAGTTCTAAAAAACTAGCGAGGTGTAAATTAGGATCTTCATTTGGTGTACCTTCGAATTGATTATTTTGTACCATTTGGATAATAGTAGGTTTAAGCTCAAATGAATTATCAGCTGCATCAGGATTTTGGATAGATAAGTGAATTTCATCTACTGTAGGAATTGCATAATCTCGTAGGGGTCTATGTTGGTGTTCATTTTCTATTCCTTGATTGTTCATATTGTTTTCTATTGTATCAAAATATCTAGGTTCTCTTCTCAATCTTCTAATTTTTCTAGTAGTGCGTTCTAATTTCAAATTGTAGGGTGTAAGATTTTTAGGTTCAAATTTACGCATACAATTTGAAATCAGTACAAACTAAAATAGTTAACTAAATATGAAAATAAATTGCAATTCAATTAAAAATTTTCTAATAATCCTAATTTGTCCATTACTCTAATTATGATTCTTGTTTACTCCCCGGCAACGGCGCCAAAAACTTGACGGCTGCAACGGCGCCAAAAACTTGACAACGACTTTATATATGCTTAAAAATATAAGTATTTAATACTGCTGCTAAAAGAATTACTTCCTCAGTAACTGCACCAAAAACTTGATAACAATTACAAATTCGATAAAGATGTATGTATAAAATATTTAATAATTGTATAGTCACGCTATTGTAAAGTCACACTTATCAACTTAGGTATACGTATCGCTCAAGTAATATAGGGCTCTACTGGAGTCCTAGATATCGATCCCACAGAGAGTAATATAGAGTAATAGGAGTAATATTAGAACTACGAACTAAGATTTTGAAAAGCAATACTTAATAACAATAATGGAATTCAAATTGCTTGTCTGTCACTAATAGGCAATTGAAATAAATATGTAATTTTAATAGCTCTTAAATAGCTAATTATACTAATAAGGTTTTTAATGTGATATTCAATATATAAGAAAACATCATTCTCCTTGTCAAGAAATTTTAGTGAATGGATAAAGTGAATCAGTTCTAATTGTATTGTGCCAAATAG
>NW_018251070.1:126064-137633 GCF_001263595.1 Phalaenopsis equestris
ACATTTTCATGGCTTCACCAATTCAAATCACCATTTCACAAATCTCAAGACAAGGAGAAAGACAGAGAAAACTACTCAGATTTCATGGGGAAAACACAATAAAACTTGGAATTCATATATAAAAGCAAAGTCATACAAACTACAACAAGTAAATAAACTTATCTCTAATTTCTCCTCAAGCAAACTCCTCCAAGTTCTTCTGAATATCTTCCTTTCTTTACAGCACACAAAATTCCTCTTCGAAGCGGGAAGGAGGAATAAATCTCTCACTTTCCCTCCCCACTCTCAATCTCTCCAAGAATTCCTCACAATATTGGAACCTTTCTAAGCTCTAAGAACTCTCTCTAGCACTTCCTTTACTCCCTAGATTCTTTCCCTCCTTCCTCTCTAACATCCAGTCCACGACCCTCTCTAACATCCAGGACTTTTCCAATTTTTTGACAAATTCTTCTTTTAAAGTTGTGGATGAGTTTTCCCAAGAGTTGCCTAAGCATCCCTCCAAAATTCATCCTCATCCAATGTATTGTTGGAAAAAACCGCCGAGCTCATAGTCGGCGGCCTCGAGGGCGTTGTCGGCGGGCCTTCCTAAAGAATTTTAATCTGGGGCACCCGGAGTCACGGGAAAAGTCTGCCGTCGGCGATGTTGGGCTCGCCATCGGCGCCCTAGTTCAAATCTTCACATTTTGGTCCTTTTCGCTCCAAATTCGCTCCTTTTTGCATCTTTTTTCTCCAATGACCCTAATTCATCATTCCTGCAACAAAAAATCAAAAATACCTTTCCTTAAAGTGCAATATCATAAAAAACAGTGTAAAATAGGTATGAAAATCTCAACATATTTTCCTTTGGTCAGTAATATTTTTTATGTCTGAATTTTATTCTTTGCTTGTTTGGTTGCCTTAGCTAGACATTTTTCTTGCTTTGTGCTTTTGGTTTGCCAACATGCTTGATATGCATGGTAGTGTGTTAGGGCATTCTTTTGCAGGGAGTCGTGCTTATTCTTACACACATAAGTAGAATAAAAAGGGGGACCATGTAATGATTTCCACTAACCATTTTGTTTGTAGGTGCTGCATAGCTCCCCGACCAGACATAACTCATTATACGTTGCATGGTTTTCCTTGCTAATATTTTTTTCATGCAGGTTGAGTCTTTTTTCATTTTATTATGTACTTTTTAGATTCATAGGAGAGTACTGTAGTAGAAATAAGATACAATTGTAGATTTTAAGGCATGTTGGCATGGGGACCACATGACGAGGGACCAAGAACTAATGCTCGTGTCTCATATCTTAATTCTACATTAGATATTGATGTGTAAAATTATGATTGAACATGTGTATGGGGAGTCCGACCATCCTTTTTTTTCTGAGATATGTTGCCGACCCAATGATACCAACCTCTTATTATTTTATTTAGCTTTTTTATGCTTTATTACATCCTTAAATGCCTGTAATGTTTTCCTTATTTATTTCTGAGGTTTATCTGGGAATCACAAAAATAATATTGATTTGTTTATTTTTAAAATTATAAAGTTTTTCTACATAATTCTAAATAAAATATTTAAGATAATTAAAATTTAAGATTAAAATACTCATGATTATAAATATGTAATTTTACTTTACTGCATGGTCTTTGAAATGAATTTTAAACAGGTTGCATTGCAAGGGTATAAACCAAGTCATGTTTAATAGGACCTCCATAATAGTTAAGGCTTGTTATAGATAAATACATTCATATTTGCATGTCCTAAGGAGAAGCCCCTCTGCTACTCCAACCTGATTAGCCCAACATATTTTTCCACTTAAGAGGTTGCCTAGTGCGCCCAGGGTGTTAGAAGGCTCCCGACCCATACGGGGTGTAAGTTCTTTTATTAGGAGCATTTACAATGTTGTGTTGAACCTTTCTTTCTCTTTCTTTAATAAGGCATATTTGTCATTTTAGAGGGTATAAGTTCCACCTCTTGGAGCTCCACAAGAGAGTTATATGATAGAGTTTCTTTCTTTTGAACTTAGGGCTACCGAGGTTCCCTTAGACAACGTAATTCACAGATTGCTGGCCGGAGATCTCTGAACATGTTAGATAGACTACCTTCATTAACAAGTATGCTTAGGGTACTAGTAGCTTGGGAAACGGGCCCGTGGTACTCTGACCCATCTACCTCTACCTTTTAAGATTACTCTACCCTTCCCGTTGTTGAGCCTCTTTGAGTCCTATTGCTCCTTTGACTTCATTGATATCATTTTGACTGCCCGATGCTGATGAGCTACCACTCATTTTGGATATGATAATTTTTCCTTTGCCCTTATGGCTTAGATATGCTTTAATAAATTAAGATATCCCCATCCAAATGATTATGGTTATTTCATGGGCTTTATATGTCAATGAGTTGCTACCCATTTAGGATTTGATAGGCTCACTCTCTTCCCGATGGCTTAGCGAGAGCTTTGAAGCATCGGGGCGTTCCCACATTGGATAACCTTCCTTTGATGACAAATTTCTCTAAGTTCATGATAATATAAAGAGAAACCTTTTTTATTGAGAGTATTTATGGGTATCCTTAAGGATGTAATTAACAAAATGGATACGTTCTGTGGGAGACTCTTGACCCCATAATAAAAATGTTTTGTTTGGTTCTCTTGTTACGGGTGCCTTATGTAGGGATTGTCTTAATGGATGTCATGTTTTGAGTTATTTTGATATGCACTTGTTAGGACATATACTCACAACCCATCACACGAGGATTGCCCATATGTAAGCCTTCTTTTTTTTATTTGTCTATTTATTTGTTTATTGTATGCCATTTCTACTTGATTCCTCTCCTCTCGGATCATTTATATGATTCAAGAGGGAGATGAATTCAATTAAGGGAATCATATGATGATACATAAATAGATAACTTGACGACTCCAAGTGCTAAAAAGTATTATAAAAGCAGGAGCTTTGGGCCAAAGAAAAGTAGGAATTGGGCTGAATTTATGTAGCCTGACCGAAGAGCATATTTATCATTCGATCATCCTTAATTTTATAGTCACAAAAAATCAGGCAGAATACAAAACTTTGATAGTTAAACTTTGGCTAGCTCAAAAAATTGGCACGCGACATGTAATAGTTAAATCCAATTCTCAATTAGTTGTCAAATAAGTTAACGAAGAATTTGAAGCTTGAGATGAGATGAAGGTTGTCGGCCGCATATTTTTTTACAAATAGATTTGAATTTAATTTAAAATATATGGGTAATTTTGATTTGGAAAATAATATTTTAATTTTGAAAAAAGGAATATGGGACCAAATAGATCCCATACATTTTAAGAGTTTAAATGATCGAGTACAATACTACAAGTAATGTACCTATCCTAAAGAATAAACAAATTACTTATCAACAAGCTCAATTAAATAAACTAAAAGTGTTTATGACATCTGTTTGGTCTACGGACCATTTTATATGTTGGCTGACAAGTTTCCCTATCTAATATAAGGATTAGATAAGGTTTATATTACCTGAGTTCATTAGTTCCCTATAGAGGCAAAACCCTATAGTTAATTACGCAAAACCCTATAGTTAATTACATCCTAAGTGATCGAAGCCACTTAAGAAAACTCTCAATAATGACCAGAGGTATTTATCTTCAAGATTACAAAGTTTAGTTTAAGGGTTGGACATTGAAAAAACCAAATAGGAGTGGATCAAATAGGAGCCATTATTTTTGAAATCTAAAAGAAAGAGAGGTAGGGGATGTCATAGATTTCGAGGCAAACTTCAATGACTTCCTAACTATATTATTGTTGGGCTTTATGATTTAGGAATGAAATCATTTAATGTTTACTCCTACCATTTAATTATTTAGGGCTTACATTTGCAAGATATCTGATCATGCAAATAACCTGAAAGATTGGAGGATTTATGTCATACTGAATGACGACCTCAGAGTCCTAAAAGAGTTAGGGCTTATATTGCATAGCATAGCCATGCAAAGGCCTAAAGACAATATAAGGATTTATATTGCACTAGGCAGACTTTCTCAAAGTCCTATAGGTTGTTGTTGTTGTTTAAATTATGGAATTTTTAGCTATGAAAGATTTCTTTTGCTCCCTCAAAGATGTTCTTTCCCTTGCATTTAAGTTGTGTTGCCCATGAAGTATGCTCCAAGCCCCGTAACGATGATTAAAAGTTCAGGGTTTAAATCTAAAGTGTTCATGCAGATAGTTTGGTCGGTGTCCTATCGCTATATACCTCCTATACAACCAGACTACTATTCTCTTATTCTAAGAGGTATTGCAAGTTATGCATATATAAGAGAAAAATAAAAGTATAGTATATAAAAGAAGGTAATAAAACATAGCATTGCATACCTAGGCCTCTGCTACTACTATAAAAAGGTTAGTAAAATAATATAATGAAGTGCAGGAAATTTAAACAAACTTATAAGACTTAAAAAAATCATGAGAAAATATAGTAAGAGAAAAAAAATCATGAGAAGAATCTTAATCAAATAAAGAAAAATACGTTGTCACACATGGAAGACTGGGGCTGAGTATAAGGCTTTAGTAAAGGTGGGAGCTCAGAGATGTGTTGTTTTCCTTATAATTCCAACTTTAATAGAAGTCATCATCCTGATTCCCCAAGAAGGGCAATCCTTAACCTTGATCCAAGTGATTAACTCGTGGTTCTTTACAAAATTTTTTTATTCCAATTCTTTAGTTTGTTCATGCATGTAGAATTTACTTTAACAAGAAAATTAATGATGTTGTAAAAAGAATTTTTTTTAGATATTTTGTAAAGTAATATAGTCCACAGGCTAATTACTCTCATCAGGCCAGGAATACCAACAATCTAAGAGCGTCAAGGGCAACTCCAACCAAAAGCTAGTGAATATTGTCATCAATCCTATCGTCTCTCCTTACAGAGAATCCTTGAGGAAAGAGATAATATTCTAGTTCCCACTAAGTATCCCTTGTCTAGCACACAAGCAATATCATCATTTCCCTTGCCACCTGGACCTCTGATTTACACTAGCCTGATGATCCATGTGTGGCAAAAATATCCCCAATTGCTCATAAGGATTTAAAAACCTTATCCAAGATTCAAATCCTTAAGAATTAGGTTATTTATGTAGGATAAGTATTGTTGGGTATTTTATTGGAAGTGTGAATAAATGGGTTCCGCGTCATATCTTAGTGGAACCCTAAAGTTATTGAGATGATCCTCTTTAACAAAGAAAAATAGGTGTGAGTGTCCTACAAAATGTTCAAAAGCTTTTAAAAGTGCTTAGGGTATGATCCTGAACATCTTTTAAAATCCTTGAGTCATTTCAAATTCATTTAGACTTATTATCTTGTTGAATTGATCATTCTTAGTTAATTTAGTTGTAATGTTTTAAGTTGTGCTTAGTGAATCTTTAATGTTTTAACGAACCCATGAGTGGGGTAACTAACCTTTAGTTGGAATTGAGCTTTAGTGTTTGGGAATTGATTGTATTATCTTTTCTAAACCTCATTAAGTGATGTTGGATCAAGCTTAGTTCACAATCAAGCTCTTTAGCCTTCTTGGGTAGATTTGCAAATTTAGAAAAGGTTGAATGAGATGAACTTTATTCTTATCAAAAGATTGTACAATCATTTAACCATTAATATAGGGCTTCCAATTGGTGAGTTATTATCTTCCTAACACGAGCCCTTCACATTACAATCATCCAAATTAATTAGCTTCCTAAAGCACAACATTTCAAAAATTTACAATTTTACCCTTTTATAAAGTAAAATGGATTTGTTTCTACTGCTTAACCCTTTATGTGTCAATCATTCGAAGGGGCTAACTATGATCAATATTACCCACTTACCCTCTGGTTTAGCCTAAATCTTAATTAGAGTCTAAAATTCCATAAATCTTAATTACCATTTTTTAATTATATTTTAATTTTTTATGATTTTTTAATTTATTTTAATGAATGAATAAATAAATAATATATTTTTATTTAAAAAATATATTTTTATATTTTTCATAAGTCTCTCTGACTTCAAGGAACTCAGTAAAATTAATTTCATATTTTTATGTTTTTTAATCCATTTATTATAATTATTTTATTCGCAAATTAAGAAAAAAATCATATAATTATTAAAAACACTTTTTAATACCCTTAGAAATTTACAAATAAATCATTAGATTTTTCTCTGTGGTTAGGGAGAATTTAAGTAATTTGTCGTATTTTTATTTTATTTGGAATTTTTGATACTCTTAATTATTTCAAAATTAGGAAAAAATAGCTTAAAAATAAAATTTTTATTTTAACTTCAATTTTATTTTTCTTAAGTTCCTTTAGTCAACAAAAACACTCCAAACCAAAATTTATAATTTTTTAAATTTTCTTTTGTTTATTTTAGTTATTTTAAATCAAAATTTTTATTTACTTAGAAAATAGGTTTTTATATTAAAATTAATTTTTCTGACCTTCAAATCTTTACATGGGCTCGTAATGTCATTATCAACATCTTGGCCCATTTTGGTGATTTTTTGAATTATTTTACATTTTTCTAATTTTTAATGATTTTTATTAATTTTAAATAAGGAAAATGACTTAAAAACTTTTTAAATCTTACTTTTATTTTTCCTAAGATCCTTTAACCACAACGAACATACCAAACATGAATTTATATTTTTCTATCCTTTATTTTATTTTTATAATTTTTTGATTTAAAATAATATTGAATATTTCAAAAATTAGGGCTTTTGATCTTAGAGATGCGAACCCGGTGAATATAATTATGTAAAATTTATAAAGTTGACTCCGGTTTATAACGGTGCTAAAAACTTGACGTGGTATTTTATGAATAATAGCATTAAGTACTTAATGTTAGGATAATACGTAAGTATACGTATCGTTATCAAGTAATATAGACTTCTATTTAAGTCCCAAATATCAATCCCATGAGAAATGTTTAATTTTGAGATGATAAATTAACTAGAAAATTCACAAAAATACAATGAAATTAATGTCGCTAATTTCAAATGTTTTAAATACTATCAAAACTAAATTAATAACAACTAGAAAAATTTAAATGCAAAGTTTAAAATAGTAACTACTAAACTATGTTATGTGATGATGTTTTCTAATATGAAAAAGCATCTTTCCCACTACAATAAGTTTTTGGTTAAATGAGATGAGATAAATGGTTTAAATATGTATTGTGCCGTATAGGAACAATTTTAATTCCCTACTCTGATTCAGTGTTATAGAACATCATTGACTAATCTTAGGTTTAGTCCCTAAATCCATGGCTAGGCTAGGAGGATAATGGCTCCCACTCCAGAGCTCCCACTTCCCTTCCCCTGAAGGCTAACTCTCTCTTTAGTTCTTAAACACTAAGATCAAATTGAGTATTTTAGTCCGTCACCCTAAAAATCTCTAATTCTACACCCATTAAAGTATATTTACCTTTTTATTTGCACTTAATTCCATGAACAAAATACTCTTTCATGGACTTAAATGTGATTCTCACTCTGTTGTAGAACTCATACTCCATTTCCCGGATCATATGTTTGACAACATATTTTATTAATTCAATTGACCAGATCATAAAGTATATTTAGAGCGGAGTTGAAAAACCATCACAATTTATTTTATATTTTAACATTAGCACATCCTTATTATCTCTTTATTTCTCTTCATTTCACCATATCTCAGAGTAAGGAGAAAGATAAAAGAAACTACTCATACTTCATGAGAAAGATACAACAAAACACAAATTTCATATATGAAAGGAAGTTCGTACAACAATAATAAACAAACAACCCCCATCTAAAACTCTTTCTCAAAGCAAATCCCTTATAGCCTCTCTTAGGAAATGTAGGAAGAAGAAATCTCTCATTTCTCTTCCTCTCCAACACTCTTTAAGGAAGAATTTACAGTTAATCTCATCACAAAAACTCAACACTATAAAGAAAATAAATGACTAATGGTGTGGAATGGCGTGGAAGGATGCAAAGATGGTGCAAAGAGAGCTAAGAGGAGATTAGAGTGAGTGGAGGAGCTTGAAGAGTGCAAAGGGGGGCATTGGAGAGACTTTTCTGGTCAATTTCGACTCTAAATAGAGCCTAAAGTTAGTTTTCCAATAGGTGCATCCAAAAACTCTTTAAAAATCGTCCAAATTCATCAAATCTTCTAGAAATAGGGTCTGTACCAACATTGGTGCCGTTGGCGGTAGTGGTCATTTAATTAAATCCGTGTTCTCTGTCAAACTGCACAGTCGGTGCTGAAAATTTTTTCAAAAAACTGCATTTTGACTCCAAATTTCATCATTTTTGCTTTATTTTTGCTCCATGTCCTAAAAATCAACAACTCGCAACAAAACATGAAAATATCTTCCATTAAAGTGCAATATCACCAAAAATCAGTATAAAGGAAGGTTTTAAAGATGCATAAATTGTTGGTGTATCAAAATACCCCAAACTTAAATGTTACTTGTCCTCAAGTAACTCCTTTACTGTATAAAAATATGACTCATGAAAAAGATTTTAACTTCTAGATTTCCATATCATAGTCCACTAAATACAATAGCATAACTTAAGAAAAATGTAAAATAACTCTAGTTAATACTAAAGGTATAAGAATATCTATCAGTCAAGTCTAGATTTTTGATTCTCTATTCTTTAAGGAAAATTTCAAATTATTCATATTAAAGATACTTGGAATATCCATATGAAAAAGAACTTCATGAAACTTTACTAGTAAATATGCTAATACTGAAATTTAAGTTTAGAAAATGTAGCCAAGCCTTCTTCTTTAAGTTGATTCAAGTGAAGCCAATTTTTAATTAGGCATCTCCTCAAGCTTCTCCTCACATCTTTATCTTTTCTTTTCTTTTTTTTTACACGATCATTTTCAATTCTTTTTTTTTTTATTTTCTTTTCTTTTTCAGGATCAATCCTTTTTCTTTTTTTTTTCTTTAATGTGAGGATTACTATATCTGGATAACCTTTAATGATTTTGAACTTCACTATCCTCTTCTTAAAGTTAAAAACTTTTCATATTCCTTCACTTTATAAATTTATATTAGCTTTAAAGATCTTTCATAAAGTTTTAATCTTTTTTTCTTACATGAAATTCTAAGATTTTTAATATTTTAAAAATATTAATTCAGTTACTTAAAATAGAAAAACATAGTCTTACTCTATCATACCAAATATATTAATCTTTAAAATTAACCATTATTATTTAAAATTTTTTACTTAAGTTTACTACACATTTAGAAACATAAATATTGGTATCTAAAGTTACCCTCTAATACTAAAGGTCATGTTAAATTTTAAAATATTTTGAAAACATAGCTAATTAAAGACAAATAAAATTAAGTCTCTTTTCTTTAAAAAGGAATTTTTCTTTCTCCACCAAACTTATATTTTTAAAACATTTAGCATGAAAAACTTTAAAAAATAAAGTGTGAAAGAAAGCATTTAATACATGAAGAAAAGACTTATTTGTTGAAGGTTCTGATTTGAAACATAACTCTGAAATATTGCAGGTGCTAATATGAAAAGCTACAAGACTTGAAACATTAAATAACACATAATACATATAAAAATTTGTTGAGAAAGAGTTTACTACAAATACATCCAACAAAGTACTAAAAACTAACAATAATACGAAAGTGGTTCTCAATGTAAAAACAATCTCACAAATCTACAGTTCACAATTCAACATAACATTTAAAATAAAGTGTTACACGCTAAAAACAAAAAAAAAAACTGTCTCAACAATAAAGTACAACCAAACAAAAATCTAACTTACACATCTCCAATCATCATCTTCTTCTTCTTCCATATCCAAATTCTGCTGCTCATATGGGGTAAAAATAGGGTGATAAAAATAGGGTGAGTAGGAAAAAGGGTGAGTAGGAAGCTGAATTAAGTGATCACCCCTCATATATCTGACCATTGCATCATCATAAGAAGCATTATATTCAAACTTCTGTCTTGTGAAATCATCATTGTGTGCATTTTTGGCTCCATATTTTCCATTATACGTTCCATTCTCATGATATCTCCCTGTTGGATCATCATCTGCTTCATAAGTTTCTGGATAGTACCTGGATAGAAGGGGTACTAGAAGTAGTACTTGAAGTAGAAGGAATATCTCTGGTCCTACTTCCAGATCTCCATTCAACATGAGATTCATAAGTCTTTATATTGGCAACCCCAATAGGTTTTAGAGGTTCAATCCTCTCCTCATCCACTCTAAAATCAACTCTTGCCTATTCACATAGTGTGAAGACCAGGGTAGGGTATGCTAATCCACCTGTAGTCTCTCCCAGAGCAATAGATTGAGTGTTCCTATAAATAATAGATCTTACATTTAATCTTCTCATCTATTGGATACAAAAGTTCAAGATGGCTCTGTCCTTTGTAATCTCACTATGATGATTCATTGGTATCATTCTTTGAGAAATAAAGTAGTTTAGGCCTTAGATACTACATTTAACATAGAAAGAGGAAAGTTTACCTTAACACTATTGTTCACTTTCCAAGCTCCTCTTCCATCTGTAAGAAAAGAAATAACTTCATCCAAGGCCTCATTTGTAGCAAAAAATGATTTGTACTGACAGCTATACACATCTTCTAACTGATAAAATTCATTACTTGTCCTTGGAGTAAACACCACCATTTTCCCATGAACGAACACATAGTCTTTAGAAGTCTCCTTAAAATTGACATAGAACTCCATCACTACATAGAACTCCATCATAGAACTCCATCACTACACCAATAATAGCCTTGGCAGTAAAGTAACAAAAATTCTCCCATTACCAAGCATTGATTATTCTTTCAACTTATCCACCCGGATTTTTAAATCCTCGATCCAGAAACACTTTTTTAGTTGTAAGTAGACTATTGAAACAAATGTTGGCTTTGTAATTGACAAACTTTCGATCATCAAAATCCACCTTTCTCTGTCCTTTGCTCATTCTTGGTGCATGGTAATCTATGAAAATTTGATAAAATCAAAATAAATTCCCAAAAATTTTGAAAATCACAATTTGCAACGTTTTAAACTTAAACCTACTTATTAAGAGTTCTTCACCAGAGGATTTTCTCAAAGTCTTCTAAAAAAAATTCAAAATTTTGAATCTCAGCAATGTAAGATAAATCCTTGGTGAAAATAAAAAATTTTGAGTTCAAAGTGTAGCTCTTAATTAGAGAAGATGAAATCCAAACTTTGTTTATCTTAAAATCGCCTCATATCCGAGCAATAAGAAGCCCTAGGTGAAAAAATTGGTGGTTGAAGGTGATTAAAAGGTAAAAATGGCGTTTTACTATGCAAATAACTGATTTTTAAACTATGCGAATAACTGATTTTTAAGGTTTTTGGGTGGTTTTTTGGGTTGAGGGCACTATCGGCGCCCATGCTGGCGACGTTGGCGCCAGTGACCAAAAAATTCATTTTTCTATTTTCGTAAATTTTAATTTTCTTTCAGTTTACTCCAAAGTCTATTTAGTCTTTTTGAACACTAATTTTCATCTTAAAATAATTCACAAACAACACCAAACTAACTTTTATATATGAAAATACACTTTTTA
>NW_018251070.1:137691-154362 GCF_001263595.1 Phalaenopsis equestris
AACAAGCCACAACACTAGAACTCTGACACAAAACTATACACACAATCAAATTTAATAGAGTTCTAAAGCAAAGTAAAGTAAATCAAATCCAAATAATTAGATTGAAAACATAAGTATTTTAAAATAGTAGAGAGTCCAACTGAAAACATAAGTTTTTTAAAATAGTAGAGAGTCCAACTTCTTCAATTATTCTAGCTCATCTTCAGTACTTTCTCCTCCTCTAATATCTCCCATAGACTGGTAATGGACACATAAATTGTAGAAGGGCCAGTGCGAGAATTGATTAGTCAAATTTTCATCAATCCATCCATTTTTCTTGAACATTTACACCAATCCTGCTTCAATTATCCTAACATGATCAAAGTTCTCCTTCATCCTCCAATGTGGGTGATCATAAAGGTAGTTAAGAATTCTTATTGCATTCATAATACTCTAAAGTTCTCTTTCTATATTCTTCATTTTTAATTTCTTTATTTTGTTTTTGAATTTTCTAATAGTACGTTCTAATTCTGAATCGTAAGGTGATACACAAAAAATATATGCATTCTTAGACCCATATTTTGTACTCATTTTTGGTGATATTGTACTCATTTTTGGTGATATTGTACTCATTTTTGGTGATATTGCACTTTAATGGAAGGTATTTTTTATGTTTTATTATAGGTTGTTAATTTTGAGGAAATGGAACAAAAATAAAGTAAAAAGGTGGAAATTTGGAGTCAAAATGGAGAATTTAAAAAATTGGTCAGTGCAGACGGCGCTAGACTGGGCGCCAACGACACCGTTTGACAGAGAAGAAGGAATTAATTAGATGGCCTCTGGCACGGACGACTCTAGTGTCGGTGTAGACCTTATTTCTAAAAGATTCAATCAATTTGGACATTTTTTAAGAGTTTTTGGATGCACCTATTGGACAACTGACCTATGCTCTATTTAATGCCGAAATTTGATCAGAAACCTCCCCCGCCTTCGCACCAATTTGCATTCTTCCACTCATTTCAGTTTTCCTCTTCAGACATCTACATTCCACACCATTCCACACAATTAGTTAGTTATTGTTTTTATAGTTTTGAGTTTTTTTTGTGGTGATTTATTCTTCTCTAACAAGTGTGAGAGAGGAAGAGAAGTGAGAGATTTCTTCTTCCTACATTTCCTAAGAGAGGCTACAAAGGATTTGCTTTGAGAAAAAGTTTCAGATAAGTGTTGTTTATTTATTATTATTTTATGAACTTTATTTTATATACAAAATTTGTGTTTTGTTGTATATTTCTCATGAAGTCTGAGTAATTTCCTTTATCTTTCTCCCTACTCTGAGATATGGTGAAATGAAGAGATAATTTGGATGTGGCAATGCTAAAATTTAAAATAAATTGTGATGGTTTTTCAACTTCGCTCTTAATTTACTTTTCAATCTGGCCAATTGATTTGTTAAAATATGTTGTGACACATATGATCCGGAAAATGGAGTATGAGTTCTACAATAGAGTGAGAATGACATTTAATTCCATAAAGGAGTATTTTGTTCACGAAATTAAGTGCAAATAAATAAGGAAATATACTTTGTTTGGTATAGAATTAGAGATTTCTAGGGTGACAGACTAAAAATTTCCAATTCGATCTTAGTTTTTAAAAACTAAAGCGAGAGTTAGCCTTCATGGGAAGGGAAGTGGGAGCTCTAGAGTGGGAGCCAATATCCTCCTAGCTCCTATTTGGCAAAATACATATCCAAACCATTTATCTCATTTCATTTCACCAAAAACTCATTGTAGTGGGAAAGCTGCTTTTTCATATTGGAAAACTTCATCACATAAACATAGTTTAGTAGCTATTAATTTTAAACCCTGCTTTTAAATTTGGCTAGTAGTTAATAATTTAGCTTTGATAATATCTTAATAATTTGAAATTAGTGACAGTAATTTCGTTTGATTGCTGTGAATTTCTTAGTTAATTTATCATTTCAAATTTAAACCTTTCTCGTGGGATCAATATTTGAGAATTAAAAAGAAAGTCCTATATTACTTGATAACAATATGTATACTTGCGTAGAATACAATCATTAAGTGTTGAACATTATTATTCATAAAATACCACTTCAAGTTTTTGGCACCGTTGTAAAGGGGAGTCAAATTTATAAATTTTACACAACTATATTTAACCGGTATTAGACATTAAGTTTTTGGCAACGTTATTGGGGAAGGTAATGGTAAATTAAATAGATTAGGTAAATTAGGAAATTTAGAGATAAAAATATACAAAATACAAAATATCAAAAAAATTTTAAAATCAAAAATAAAAAAAATATATATATGCATAACTATATATTTAAGAGTATTTTAAGAAAATTGTCTTTGCTTATTATGTTTGTTTATATGAAATATTAGATTTGAAGGTTTAGCACTTACGATTCAAAATTAGAACGTACTATTAGAAAAATTTGAAAACAATAAAAAGAAATTAAATTTTTGAAAAAAATGGCAAATAACTTAGATAATCAAATAAATGAAAATTGACAAAGACCTTTAATAGATTATGCTAATCCAACAGCAGATGAACTTCACTTAACTATTCAAAATCTTGATGTTGCTGCTATTTCATTTGAGCTTAAACCTGTTATTATCTAAATGTTACAAAATAATCAGTTTGGAGGAACACCTACTGAATATCCTAACTTACATCTTGCTAGTTTTCTTGAAATTTTTGCTACTTTTAAATATGACAGAGTGTATAATGATGCTGTTAGGCTTCGACTTTTTTCTTTTTAATTAAGGGATAAAATCAAAGCTTGATTAAACTCATTAGCACCTGGATCTATCAGAACTTGGGGAGAACTATCATAAAAATTGTTGGTTAGATATTTTCCACCCTTAAAACTGCTAAGCTTAGAAACGATATTACATCTTTTTGTGAGTTCGAAGGGGAATCGATATATGAAGCCTGGGAAAGATTTAAGGATCTCCTTAGAAAATGTCCACACCATGCTTTACCAGATTAGTTAATAATTCAAACTTTTTACAATGAATTAGTATGATCACTTAGATCTATTATAGATGCTGCAGCAGGTGGATCTTTAATGTCAAAAATTTTTAATGAAACATACTCTTTAATAGAATAAATGGCTACTAACAATTTTCAACGACCCTCTGAATGGGTAAATCCTAAAAGAGTAACTAGTATTCATGAATTTGATGTAATGTCTATTTTAGCATCTCAAATTGCTCATATATCGAAAAAGATTGATCAAATTGGAGTGAACTATTCTCAAATACCATCAGTACTAGATGAAAATTCACTAGGGCAGATAATTGATACTCAATCATCTTATGAAACTTTGAATGATATTAATAATCAAAATAACAATCCTTATTCTAACTATTACAACCCTGGATAAAAAAATCACCCTAATTTTAGTTGGAATAATTATAATAATTCACATAAGAAATTTAAATAACCAAGGAAATCCTAATTATTGACCTTATTATCCTCCTGGATTTAACTCTAACCCAAACCCATAAGTTAAGGAAAAGAAGTTGACGATGGAAGAAGTAATGTTGAATATGGGAAATCAAATACAAAATCAAGGGGCTGCTATTAGAAATATTGAAAATCAATTAGGACATATTGCTACTGCCCTTAGTAACAACCCTTCAGGAAATCTTCCGAGTACTGTGGAAGTTAATCCACAAGATCAAAATAAGAAGAAAATTATAACTATTCAATTACAAAGTGGAAAATAAGTTGAAACAAGAATCCAAAGAGAAACTGAAGTTGATGAGGAGAAGGAAGAGATGGAAAGTGACCATAATGAAAATGGACAAACAGAAGTTCCCCAAGAAAAACCATTACCTCCATTTCCTCAAAAACTAAAGAGAAAGAATAAAGATAAACAATTTACAAAATTTTTGGAAATCCTTAAAAAGTTAACCATAAACATTCCTTTCATTAAGGCTTTGGAACAAAGGCCAAGTTATGTGAAATTTATGAAAGATATACTAAACAAGAAAAGGAAGTTTGTAATTCATGAGACTGTTGCATTTAGTGAAGAGTGTAGTGCTATTATTCAGAACATTCTGAAAAATTAAAAGATCCTGGTAGTTTTACTATACCTTGTGCAATTGGTGAAAATTTTTTTATGGAAAAGCCTTATGTGATTTAGGAGCAAGTACCAATCTTATGCTTCTATCAATTTTTAAACGTTTCGATTTAGGAGAGATTTCCCATACTACTATAAATCTTCAGTTATCTGATCGATCAATCACTTATCCTAAAAGAGTTATAGAAGATGTATTAGTAAAAGTGGATAAATTTATTTTCTCTGTAGACTTTATAGTATTAGATATGGAGGAAGATAAAGAGATTCCTATTATTTTGGGGAGACCATTTCTTGTAACATGGAGAGCTGTGATAGATGTGCAAAAAGGAGAATTAATAATGAGAGTTAATGATCAAGATGTAACATTTAATATTGCAAAAGCTATGAAATATCCAATAAATTATTTTTCAAGTATTAAATCACTTGAACTTGAACTGAAAGTATTCCCTGTTCATTTAAAATATGTATTTTTAGGAGATTCATCTATATCACATATTATTTTATCTTCTGAGTTAACTAAAATTCAAGAACAAAAATTAATAGAAATGTTAAAAAGATATAAAAAGGCTTTTGGATGGACTTTAACAGATATTAAAAGAATTAGTCCTTCAATTTGTATACACATAATTTTATTAGATGAACAATATGAACCTAAAGCTGATCCTCAGAGGAGATTAAACCCAAAAATGAAAGAAGTTGTTAAAAAAAAATCTTAAAATGGTTAGATGCTAGAATTATATATCCTATCTCAGACAGTGCTTGGGTGAGCCCAATTCACTATGTTCTAAAGAAAGTAGGAGTGCTTGTTGAAGTAAATGAGAAAAATGAATTAATTCTAATAAAACAAGTTACTAGTTGGAGAATTTTTATACACTGTAAAAAATTAAAAATGATCACCAGAAAAGATCACTTTCCTTTACCCTTTCTAAATCAAATGCTGGATAGATTGGCTGGAAACAAATATTAATGTTTTATAGATGGATATATTGGTTATCATCAAATTCTAATTGCTCATGAGGATCAAGACAAGACAATATTTACAAGTATTTGCAAGTCCTTATGGAACATTTGCTTTTTGTAGAATGCCTTTTGGACTATGCTATGCACCTGCAACATTTTAAAGATGTATGATGTCAATATTTAGTAATTTGATTGAACATGGAATGAAAGTATTTATGGAATATTTCTATGTGTTCGAGACTTCATTTAAATTATGCTTAAATAATTTAGAAATAGTTTTGAAATTATATGAAAAAATCATCGTAGTACTAAATTGGGAAAATTGACAATTTTTGATTGCAAGAGGAGTTGCACTTGGGCATAAAATTTTTGGAAATAACATGGAAGTAGATCCTGCAAAAGTTCATGTTATTGAAAAATTACCACCACCGACTACGGTCAGAGGGGTAAGAATTTTTCTAGGACATGCTGGTTTCTACAGGCGTTACATAAATTTTTTTTCAAAAATAACTAAGCCATTATGCCAACTTTTAGAAAAAAGATATGAAATGAGGTTTAGTTTCCCCCCTTTAACCTTAGGAGATTTCTGTTGACTATTCCAAGAAAGCTAGAAATGAAACCCTCACCATTAGAAATTCTAAGCTCTTCCTTTCTCTACTTGAAGTTTCACATATTGGTCATAACCTCTAGCATTTAATAGGTGGGGTCAGTATGGAGGATCTCAACGAGAGTCCCCATAGGACTGTTTGACCTTAGGGTTGACCCTGGGTGTTGGTCTGGAGCTAGTTCACTCACTACACTCAATACCCCTCATAATCACTCACAATCATAAAACCCAAAATTGTTGACTTTGATTCCTTGATCTTTTGGGAGACTCATGTAGATGGTCCCCTAAACCAACTAGCCCTAGACTAGGGTTTAACTAAGACCAGTACATAGAGGACCCAAATGGAGATTTCGTTGGCCCATAGCTCATGTAAGGTGGTTGACACCCCAATCCTACCAAAGTCTCCAATTTAGCATTTTTACCCCCAACCCATCAAAATTACCTAAACACCCCCAAATCCCAAATTTGGCCACAAATCCCAATTTCACCCAAAATACCCAAATTTCTTCAAAAATCATTTCAAAATATTTCAAAATACATATTTCAAAATACCCATATTTCAAAATACCCAAATTACTCAAAACCACCTAAAAATTTTAAAATTACCAACATACCTCCAAATTTGCCAAAATTATAAAAATACCCTTGGCACCCCAAACTTTCCCAAAACCTCCAAAACTACTTCAAATGTTTCCAAAACTAATTTGGACCCTCCAATTGACCATTGTGAGCAAAACCCCCAAATTACCTTTAAAGGCCCAATTTCCCCAAATTCATCCAAAATGTCCATCAATCTAGCTTCAAGTCCCCTCAATTTCAATTCTAAACTCAAATTCACCTTTTATATGACCAATCCAAACCAAATACAAGCCTAATTGGCCCATGCTTTGAGCTCAATTTTAATCTAAGTTAAACCCCCAATTTTGACCATATGACTTAATCTCACTTAATTGAACCCCATATCCTACTCAATTTGCTCCAATTTGAATCATAAACTCTTCATAACACTCCTACACACCAAATTAAACTTTTATTTGACCTTGATGAAGCCTCAATTTCATTTAATTTTGACCCAAGTCCAAAAACCCCCAAATTTGCCCCAAATTGGCTGTCTCCAAATTCCACCAAATTGAATTTCCTAACCCCAAAATTAACACCCAATTTATGTTGAAAACTCTTCATGACATTCCTATAGACTATTTTCAACCATCAATTTGGACTTAGTCCAACCCTAGCGCAACCTAGGCCCAAGTCTAATCCAACATGCCCAAATTGACCAAAATCTCAAAATCCTTCAAATTTAGCTTCCAATTGAACTCAAAATTACTTTAATACTTCACCAAAAATTCTCATGTCAATCATTTACACAATTTTGATCAATCAATTGGGCTCTAAGTCATGGCTAGCCTAACCTAAACCCAACTTTTAGCCATTTTGATCCAAATTGGACCCATGCATCAAAATTGACTTAGCCAGGCCTGAGCCACCAAATTGATGGCTCCACAGCCACCAAATACACTCTATGGATTAGACTAAACCCACCTAAATCAGCCAAGATGAGCTATGGATAAATGGTCCCTTGATTTAATGGATTTCACCCCATATTTGGCCTAAACTTGAAATATATCCTTCATCATTGCGTACCCTTGGGGGTTAACCATCATTAAGCATCCCATGACCTCCCTGAGCCAATAAGTGACCATACCCTGGCTAGCCACCTCCTCAGCTGCCAGAAACAGTCACTCCAAGGGAGTACGAAATGGCCAAAACCTAAAAATTGAACTTCCCTGACTTGGCTCACTCCCATTGGCCATTAGAGCTTTTCTTCCCTCCACCTCAACAAGCATTAAAACCTAACTCTAAGCCCTGAGCTCCACTAGACAGCCATGGATTTAAATGGAGCTCTCTACGACAAAAGAAGAGAGTGCTTGGAACCTTAAGGAAACTCTACCAAAATGTCACAAGAGCATCCTCAAACCATCCCAAGTGCAATCCCCTTGTTCTCAGTCACTGATAGCCACCCCACAGAACCAATTTCTTCACTGAAATTTGCCCCAAAACCAAAACAAATCTCTCCACACCTCCATAGTGAACCAAATGCTAATTAATTGTCCACACACCATCCCCACAGTAAAAGAAGTTGATTCCCCACAAAAGTCCCCTCTCAAACAACCTTTAACCTAGCTCTAGATTAACACTTGAAATTGAGCTTGATCAAATTCATACCTAGAAACTTCACCAAGTCTTGAGACTTCATCCGGAGGTTTGTTGGGTCCAATCAAAGCTACCAAAACCGACTAATTGAGGGCCCCCTCTCAAACAAAGTTATTAAGCTCAAACCCTAACCCGAGCTTATTTTGATTCTCCATTTGTAATGGCTTGATTTCATACTTGATTAACCGTATAGATGTGTTTGTCTTGAGTAGATGAAGGTTTAGAAACAAACTCCATGCGATTTGGTTGAGTCAGATAAAGATCTTAAGGTTTTAGTATGAATGGCTTACGGGTTAAGTCACGTGGGGACGATAACGGAGAGCCGTCCGATCCCGCATGTATCCAACCAACGGAGGAGATCAAGCCGGACGAGCAGATGGTGCGTAAACAGTGGGCTGCGTGGCAGGTGGAGGGGAGGGAGCTGAAGTGGATGGCGACATCGAATAAGAGTGTGTCACATGTGAATTCAGAGCCGCCGTAGGATGAGTTGGCACCGCGCTGGAAAAATAGAAAATTAGAGATTTTTAAATTATTTTAAATGCCTAAACTTAAAAATTCATATCTTTCTCTAGAAAAATCATAAAAATAAAATAAAAATACCCTCTTGCTCAGTGAATAGAGGAAAATAATGTGGACTAAAAATAAAAAATTATTTTTTTACTCCTTGATTTTTAATGAATTAAATACCCTCTGTAGTATTTTAATTCTCCATGACTAAATAATACTCACCATGACTTGAAATTTAGAGGATTTATTTCTCATGATAGAGGTTATGTCTTCTGATTTTTCCATGGTCAGAGGACATCTCTACGCTCCTTTCCTTAATTTTAAATTTAAAGTGATCATTCTGGCTATTTTAATTATATAAATCAAAATATCACTTGAAAAATTATGGGAATAATTTTAGTAGGTTTCCTATGGTCATAAAAGTAGGAAAAATATCATGATGCTTTGGATTATCCTGTAAATTTCTATATTTAATTAAATATGAATATCTTGTGTTAATTTTTGTAAATTATATACTTATAAAAAATAATCAAAATCAATCCCACATTGTTCATAACATTTATGTTTATTCACTGTAAAAATTTGAAAATTATTTGATTATGTTCAAGCATAAAAATGGATTTTCTAAGGAACCCTGTATTTTTGTACAAAAAAAATTATAATAAATTAAATGCACTTGGGAAAATTATGAAAAGTGGTTTTTTGAGTTCCTTGTGAGCAGAGACACTTAGGGAAAATAAAAATTATTTTTAAAAAACCATACTTAATTTTTTAGCCTTATTTTGAGTTTAAAATAATTAAAATATTTAAAATAATTAAAAATCCAAAAAATGTCAAAATATTTCAAAATGTGCCTAGTTGTCTTCTAATCACTTGGAACTCATTAAAATATCTTACCCAATTTTCCTACGTTAAAAATAAATTTTAAAAGGGCTTAAAAGTAGGTTTTCCTCTTATTCCCATTAAAATAATTATAATAATTTAATTCAAAAAAATATGAAATTTTGTCTAAGTATTTCTCTAACCTTAGGAAACCTCTAATAATTTTCTCATAAATAAAAAATTTATTTTGGATAATTAAATAAATTAACCTTTGAAAATTCTATCGTTTAAATTTTAAATAATTATCTAAATTAAATTTAAATTTTGAGAGGTCCACATGTTCTCCTCTAAAATTATAATTACCTCATGGGTATGACACTTTAAACCCTCAAAGTCATTTGAGTTGTGTTTAATGAGTTATGAGGTGATTATAGACTTTGGTGCCTTAATCAAAATTTAGGATTAACTAAGGTAAAATGGGTAATTTTTATCTTAATAAATTTGTTTGGATGATTGAAACACAATGAGATTAAAAGTTAGAAACCTACTCACCACCTTTGCACAATGTCAATAAGATTATAAATCTCATAATCTTCGTAACTTGGAAGTCAACTAAAATTAAACGATTCTTAAGTGATTGGCTTAAGCTAGAAAGATGATAATTTGCTTGCCTTAAGCCCAAAGTTGAGGATGATCTGACTATTTGATAAGAATACATATCACTTGAATAAAAAATTTTGATAATCACCATTTCACCTATCATGATTGTTAAGGGCTTAGTAGTGGTATAGGCTCGATTACTAAACCTGATTGATTGGATTGAAAAGATAACATAATCGGTGATTGACATCTTTAAACACTACAAGCCTGACCTTAATTTTGGGCACCTGTTGACCTCACTTTTGGTTGAGGTTTAGTTTTTCCTCTTTAGTAGCCTAAGGTTTAGTCATAAGACTTTCCTGTTGACTATTCCTAGAAAATTAGAAAAGTAACCCTCACCATTAGAAATTCTACCCTCTTCCATGCTCAACTTGAAGTTCCACATATTGGTCCTAACCTCTAGCACTTAGTAGGTAGGGTCATTATGGGGGAGCTCAAGCTGAGTTCCCACCGGACTGCTTGCCCTTAGGGTTGACTCTGGGTGTTTGTCTAGAGCTAAGGCACTCACTTGCACTCACTCTCACTCACAATCACTGAAAACCCTAAACCTAAATTTTCTCGACTTTGGTCCCTTGATCCTTTGGGAGACTCATGTAGATGGTCCCCTAAATCCACTAGCCCTAGGCTGGGGTTTAGCTAAGACCAGTACATAAAGGACCCAAATGGGGTTTCCATTAATCCATAGCTCATTTATGATGGTTATCTCCCCAATTCTACCCAAAATATTTAACTTGGCCTTTTGCCTCAAAATCCCCCAAATTACCTAGATACCCTTGGAGCCCTAAAATTGGCCAAAATCCTAAAGTTCATCCAAAATATCCAAATTTGTTCAAAAATCATTTCAAATCTTTTGAAAATACCCAAATTACGCAAAACACCCAAAAATTCCAAATGTACCAAAATACCCACAAAATTGCCAAAATTACAAAAATACCCTTGGCACCCCAAACTTTCCCAAGACCTCCAAAATCACTTCAAATGTTTCCAAATGTTTCCAAAACCCAAATGTTTCCAAAACCCATTTTGACCCATCAATTGGACCTAATTTTACCAAGTTGATCATTTTGACCAAAATCCCCATATTGCCTTTAAAGACCCAATTTCCCCAAATTTACCTCAAATGTCCATCAATTTGGTCCCAATTCCCCCCAATTTCAATCCTAAACTCCAATTAAAATTCCATATGACCAATTTAAACCAAATATAAGCTCAATTGGCCCATTCTTTGAGACCAATTTTGATCTAGTTCAAACCCCCAATTTTGGCTACATGACTTAATCTCACCAAATTGAACCCCATGGCCTACTCCATTGGCCTCAATTTGAATCCTAAACTCTTCATAATAATCCTACACATCAAACATGACCTTTAATTGGCTTTGGTGAGGCCTAAATCTCATTTAATTTTGACCCAAGTCCAAGAATCCCAAAATTTGCCCCAAATTGGCTATGTCTCCAAATTTCACAAAATTGAATGCCTTAGCCCCAAAATTGGCACCCAATTTATGTTGAAAATTCTTCATGACATCCTTATTGAACATTTTAAATAATCAATTTGGACTTAGCTTAAGCTTATCCCAATCTAGACTTAAGTCTAGACCAACATGCCCAAAGTGACCAAATTTCCAAAATCCTTCAAATTGAACCCCTAATTGAACTCAAAATCATTTCAATCCTTCACCAAAAATCTTCATTACAATCATCTACACAATGTTGATAAATCATTTGGGCTCAAATTCATGGCTATCCTAATCCAAACCAAACTTTTAGCCATTTGGACCCAAATTGAACCTATACACCAAAATTGGCCTAACCACCCTAAAATCACCAAATTTGTGACTCCACAGCCACTAAGGTCCTCCTAAGGACCAAGCTAAACCACCCCAAATCCACCAAAGCATGCTATGGACCAATTGATCCTCAAATTAAGGGATTTATTCCCTTTTGTAGGCCTTAACCACAAAATCTCCTCCATCATTGTTTATCATAGAGAGTTAATCATCATTAGCCACCCCTTAACCTTCCTGAGCCAAGAGGTGACCACTCCCTAGCCGGCCAACCACCTTGGTGGCCGAAATATGGCCAAAATAAGAGCACCAACCTTGAATCAAACCCAATCTTAACCATAGAGGCCAACTCATCTCAATGGCTCTTGAGGGCTCCTCAGCCCTAAACCTAAGCACCATTTTACACCCATGACCAGGCCCTGAGCTCCCCCCTATGGCCATGGCTATAAAATGGCCTCTTCATGGCCAAGAGAGAGGTGCTAAAATTTTCTAAAGGAGACCCTTCTAAATTGTTCCCATAGCCTCTTTGAGACCCCCTCAGTGCAATCCAACCACTCCTTTGCCCTAATTTCTCTTGCCAGAGTTCAATTTTTGAGCTCAAAACCTTATAGGAGATAGGACAGAACTCTCCACACCTCCGCAGTGCACAAAAATCAAATTAAACTCTCCCACACCTTCACACAGTGAAAGAAGACAAAGCCCCATCAAACCCCCCTCACAGAGAGCCTCTACACTAGACTTTGATCAATACCCAAATTCGGTCTTGATCAAATTTGGGTCTAGACCTTTCACCATGACCAAAGGCTCAATCCCTGGCCTCCTTAGACCTCTAAAAATGTGACAAGCACCTCTGATTGAAGCTTCTCTTCTCAAAGAAAAGGTATCTAATTCTCCCTCTTCCCAAGCCTATTTTCATTCTCCATTTGATTAAAGTTGATTTAATGACATGTTTATCGTATGGATGTGTTCATCTCACTTAGACGAGTCCATAGGATCAAACTTAAGGAGATTTCATTAAGCCTAGAGGGAGATCTTAAGGTTTTAGTGTGAATGGTTCTCGGGTTAGCCTATTTGGGGAGAATGACCCACAACCATTGGATCACGCGTGTATCAAATGAAGGGCTTTGATTACGCTGGATGGGAGCGTGGTCCATAAAGTACGAGCTGACTCAGATGGCGGCACAGAATCAGAAGATGTCGCGTGGAGCTTCAGAGACGCCGAGGATGACGCGGGGTCGCGTGTTTAAGTAGAAAAATAGGGAATTAAATATTCAGTAAATGCTTTTTACCTTCAAAAATTCATATCTCAGTGTAGAAATCACAAAAATAAAATAAAAATATCTTAGTGCTCAGTGAATAGAGGAGAACAATGTGGAAATAGTTTGAAGTTTATTTGATGAATATTTTTATTTTTAATTAATTAAATACTAATTTTAGTATTTTAACTCTCCATGCATGTAGAAATTTAACCATGGCTTGATATTTTGGCATGTTGTTGCCTCTATCATGTGGGATATTCTCTGATTTTTCCAAAGTTAGAGAAGAAGTCTAGACAGAGATCCATATTTTTCAAGTTTGTGTCTTTTATTTGCATAAATTAATCATAATAATTAACATATTACTTAGAAAAATCCAAAAAAATGTTTGAAGGTTAAGTGTAACCAGAGAATCCTTCGGAAAATTTTTCATGAGCCAAGTCATTAAGAACAAACTTAACTCTCACAAAACCCTAAAACACAAAGAAAATTAATATAGAAAAAATAATCATCTAAATGACTTGATTTTGATTCTCTACTATGATTTAAATTTCAGAGAACTTCCCATAAAAATTTCAAAACATTTAAAGTTCATTCGATTTGACTTGATTTTCTAAGTTAAAAGGCATTTTGGACGGTAAAATGATTTTTAATAATTAAAATATAACTAAGAAAATCATAAGAATTAGTTGTAGGAGTTCTCTATGATTAAAGGAATTTTATAAAAATAAAACTGTAGATAATATTAAAACTTCATTTTTTAAGCATATTTTAATATTTAAAAAATATAAAATTAATAAAAATCACAAAATTGATAAAAATACTTTATTTTTTTGCTCTATTTTGAATTAAGAATAATTATAAATAATTAAAATTTTCGAAAATACAAAAATATTTCAAAATATTCCTAATTTTTTCCTGATCACTTAGGACTCATTACAATATTTTTTTCCAATTTTTCTAAGTTCAAAATGAATTTCTAAGAATGTGTTTTCCCATTCTTCTCATTTAAATAGATATAATAAGTAAATTAAAAATAAAAAAAATATAAAATTTATTTCTCTGGGTTCCTTGACCTCATAGAGATTTAATACAAATGTAAAACTTAATTTTCAACATTTAAAATATTTTATAATTAATTAATACTCCATAAATTAAAATAATTTTAGTAATTCAAATAAAACTTAAAAAATTATGAAATTTGTGTCAATTGTTTCTCTAGTCCAAGTATATCTCCAATAAAAATTTCAAGTGATTAAAATTTTCCTTGGTCAAGTTATGAAATTTTCTTTGAAAAATCTCATTCTTGCATATAAATAAAAATATAAATTAAATTAAAAGTTAAAAAATCACATTTTCTCCTCTGATGTCTTAATTGACCCATAATTAAGGTGGGATAAAAATTTCAAAGTCATTTGAATTAAATTTGATGAATTATGAAGTGATAGAACCTTAGGGGTAAAAGTGTAAATTTAGAAATTTAGCCTTAATTAACATTTAAACTTAATTCAAGAAAGGGAAATGGGAAACCTTTGATCTTAATTAACATATTTGGATGATTGAAACACAAGGGATTAATTGGTATAAACTAATCTCACTTTTTCCAATTGAAGGATAAATTTGAAATTTCCTAGACAATTAAAATTTGGGAGCCTACCAAATTAAATGATCCTAGTCGTAGGGGTATAGTTTTGGGTGCTAATAACTCATTAATTTAATACCCCTATCTCGTGTTTAAGTGACATTAAAATGTTTTGCTGATGAATTATTATCACTTAAAATTTAATCTCTTTCAAAATGACTAAGACATCCACCAGGATCTTAAGGGCTTAGTAGTGACCTAAGCTAAATCAAATTTAATTAAATGAGGATTAGAAAAGTGAATGTAACTAGAAATTGAACACTACAAGCCCAAATTAAAGCTCAAATTGGCTAAGTGTCTCAATAACACTGACTTGCCCTTTTAAGGGTCTTCACCTACATAATTCTCGAATTGAAGGATAAATGATACTCTTAGGGATAATTGAAGCATCATTATTCATTGAACACTAGAAATATTTGCAAGATGGATTATCACGCAACATAATAAGTTTAAATGAGCTCGAGACTTTTCACCAGGCGGTGAGGGGAAAACATGACATGTTGGATACATCAGAGGTCTACTAAACTTGATATGTTTTGCTTAATAAAATCATCCTTAATCAAACCGTTAAGGACTCACCAAGATATAATCTAGGAACCTTATTTTTTTTCCCGCCTTACATAAAATTCCTTTACATGCATTTTGAGTTTCAGTTGGAGATGATGGGAAGACCATCTAGGTACGCTTTTGTTGTGATTTATTTACCTGTATTTTTGTTTTCCCATATTTTTTTAGTACGTTACTGTACTTACTTGCATGCATAACCAAAATACGAACTTGCATGCTAAACAATGATGTCACCCTGCATGAAAACTAAAACTGTTAGGATAATCACAAAACCAAAACTAAAACCAAAACCAAAACTAAAAAAATCAACCAAGATAAAAATCACCTCCACAACATTCAAAATATAAGAAAACACAACATTTAATCACAAACATCACAAAATTACAATTGCCACTAAATTAAGATGTCTCTATCGGATGATCGGAGGTAACCTACGGTTGCTGATGAGGCTTCCCACGACATAAATAAAATTATGGAACTCATTAAGTTGAGTTTAGTAAATTCATTTGGACTAAGTGAATCCAATAGAAAATAGTGGTGTCGGAACAAGGGGTCGTAAGATCCTAACCGATGTCGCTCTAATCAACTTTAACATACCCCCACAAAAATTTAAAGAACTTCAACCATAGGGCCACCTGATTTAACATCATAACTTGACACCATAGAAAACTTAAACTCATCACCACGAGGAGCTTGGAGCTAGCCTGGTGGGCAGCACGACCATCTTCAACAGCAAAACCTGTCTTTCCCAACTAAATCAATTTCCTTCCTTAGAATTAAACAACCAAACCATATGATTTCGAGGTTGTCGGCTTATGCAACATAAATCCTCACCTCATCTTTAGGCCTTTGTATAGCTCTGTTGTACAATCTAAGCCTTAACTTGTCTTAGAATTCCGAGGTTGTCGTCTGTCACGACTTAAACCCTCACATCTTTCAGTCTATTTGTGTGATCGTTTCACACGAATGTAACTCCTAACAACTAAAATTGGCAGGATGAAGTGCCTAAATATTTCTCCACAAAACTGACTCATCAAAATTGAAGCCAAAAAATAGGATAGACTGGGAAGTCACCAAGGTTCTCCTTTGGATCTATGACATCCCCTAGTTATTTCTCCTTTGAACTCTATAACAAAATGTTCCAAACTTGAACCATTTCCCTTTCATACCTCTTTGTCCAATTTCATTGAAAAGTCCTAACCTTTTGACATCTTTGAAGATAATGTTTCCTGATTTTTAACGAGAGTTTTCTTAGGCGACTTCAGTTATCTAAGATGTAATTAACTATAGGGGCTTGCCCTTATAGGAAGAATTTAGAAGTTTGTCCAAACCCAACTTAATATAAACCCTATTTAATTCTTTGTATTAAATAGGGGAACTTATCGGCAAATAAAACGGTTTCACAGACCAAACGTATGTCATATATTTCGTAGTTTATTTGATCAAGCCTCATCCTCAAGTCTTGTGTTTATCCTTTGGGATAAATATGGGGTTTGAGGTATAGTGCTCTTTCATTTAAACTATGAAAAATATGGGGTCAGTTTGATTTCATATTTTTCT
>NW_018251070.1:155522-157585 GCF_001263595.1 Phalaenopsis equestris
TTTAGTTTAAGAATATCATCAGTAGGGAGGAGATTATTAATGACCCCACAACAGAAAAAAGACATGGAGGGGGATAGAAAATTGCTCCAAATAATTTTGCTCCAGGGTAGGTGTTCCCATTGGAAAATTTTAGAGTAGATGGCTTTGGTAAGGCTTTGATTTGAGAAAGACTGCCAAACAATTCTATCTGGCTTTCTTCTATTAATTTTGATGCTCGCAATTTTTGCTATCGAATTGGCATGGAGAATTTCTGAAAGTTTAAGTACAGACCAATCATCATCCACCCAACAGTGAGCCACCTTGAGGTCAGAGTTAGGGGTGCTACAGATAGGGGACAACCAATCTTTAGGGCACCAATTATCAAGCTAGAAATTTATGTCACCTTTCCCCAAATCCCCAACCAGAAATTTATGTCTCCTTTCCCCAAATCCTAAATGAATAGGTTTTCAATTTAGCATCTTTCCCCAAACATCTTTCCCCAAATTTTGGAATCCGCTATTTTTCTTCCAACAAGTGTGGGGTGCTTATCTCTACAATATTTTCCCTTCATGAAAAGAGCCCACAGAGAAGTTTAAGCTCAGAACTTAATCCAAAGCTTGCATAAGTTGATTTGGAAGAGCTAATTAATACCCTTGAAGCCAATACCCCCAGCCAGTTGAGGTTTGGCCACTTTTTGCCAAGAAGCCCAATGCATCTATTGCCTTTGTCCAGACCAAAGAAATCTGTTAAATGCCCTTTCAAGCTGAATTTGGGTGCTTTTCTTGATATTAATTATCTGCAGGATATAAGAGGGAAAAGTAGTTAGAATGCTTTTCAGCAGTGTAATTCTACCCCCATTTGAAAGGAAGGAATGAGTCCACCCATTAAGGTAGGTAGTGATCTTATTTATGACTTCTTCAAACTAAATTTGTCTGGTTCTTCTAGTAAGAAGCATGGTCCCCAAATACTTGACAGGAAGCTGGGAGTTTGAGAAGCCAATATAACTAGAAGCCCATTGTTTGCAATTTGGATTTTCATGTTTATTAAAAATCAGCAGGCACTTCTCTGGACTGAAGCACATACAAGAGTGTGTTTGGAACTTTTGAAGACTCTGATACACTTTCCTCACAGCATTTTTATGAGCTCTAGACAAGACCATGATATCATCAGCATAGATCAAGTGGGTGATGGCAAAGTTGGATCTATGATGATAGATAGTATAGTTTTGGCTTAGAAGAGAATTATCCAGCATTCTAGATAAATAGTCAATTGTAATAATAAACATAGTGGGGGATAAAGGGTCCCCTTGCTTCAAACCTCTGGAAGCAGTGAAAGACCCCCAACCTTTGCCATTTATGAGAACAGAATGATTATTATTGTGAAGCCATCTATGAATCAGCTAACAGAGTTTGATTTCAAACCTCTAGCAGTAAGAACATCCATAATGAATCCCCAACTGATAGTATCATAGGCCTTTTTCAAATCTAATTTGTATATCAAATTACCACCTCTACAGGTCTTATTCAGATCATTCAGAAGTTCCTGTGCCAAGAGAGTGTTGTCAATAATAGATCTCCTCTTTGCAAATGATGTCTGATTGGGTTTAATGATGTGTTCAAGATGAGGTTGGAGTCTATTGACAATGATTTTGCTGATCACTTTGCTGATTACAGTGGCTAGACAAATAGGTCTGAAGTGATTCCAGGTGGTTTGTAGCTCAGATTTGGGGATCAGCACAAAAGTAGAAGCACTAAAGTGCTGTGGGAAATTATTTCCTTGGAAAAAACTGGCCACAGCAGCAATCACCTCAGGTTTAATAATGTCCTAAGATTTCTTGTAAAACTCAGCTGTGAAACCATCAGGACCAGCTGCTTTGCTACTATCAATAGAATTAATAGCCTTCCATATCTCCTCTTCATCAGGGATGTCAGCAAGTTGTAAATTAGCAGTGTAATCCTTCTCAGCATTGAAATAATCTGGATCAATAGGGCTTCTGGGATTACTCTCTTGATTCAACAGATTTTTGAAATAGTTTATAGCATCATTAGCTATTTCAGCATTCTCATGAAGCCAATTCCCCTCAA
>NW_018251070.1:158521-211809 GCF_001263595.1 Phalaenopsis equestris
GATATTAATCATTTGTTGGATGGATTTGTAGGGATGGCTGTGATCTTGATATGGTTCTGCCTCTATGATGGTGGGGAGAACCAATCTTGATACTGGCTTTACTCTCAACTTGTTTTGATCTTCCCTACTGTAGTTTCTGTACTTCATTTAGCTATTTTCTTTTCCTTTTAGCTGTTTGTACCTGCCAATCATCTTCTATTGTCTGTTGATTACCAATAATAACATGATCTTCAGCTGCCTTGCCATGCATGTATGTCCTTCCTCATGAGGGGAGGGTGAGGGAGTGATTATAGTAATTTGTTGGATTTCCTTTCTATCTATATTGATTGGAGAAGTCCCTGTGTTTATGTTTTTAGGGGAGCCTTCTGATGGCTCATCTAAAGGATCCTCAGATGAAGAGTGTACTTTAATGGTTGGAGGTATTTCCTCAGTTCTTTGAGTGTGATCCTTCCAGTTATGCAGATGTGATTCTTCAACAAAGTTTTCTATGGCTTGCAGTAAGGTGTTTCCTGTTTCCTTATGATCCTTGCCAGCATTTCTTTTGATTGGTGGATGTAATCTATACCATTTTTCCACAGTATGGCCAAACATTCTACAATGTTGGAAATAGTATGGTTTTTGTTGAGATACAATGTTCTGCCAAAAACCATCAGTATCTGAGCCAATCCAGATTCTTTTCAATTCAGGGAGGGTGATGTCTCTTTCCACTTGTATTCTGGCCAGTGCTAGCCTGACTTTGTTACAAGTAGGTGCATCCACTTTCAAAGGTGTACCCAGAGCTCTCCCTATGTTAAACAAGGCATTCAGCTTGAAGAAAGGAAGTGGAAGCCCAGGAAACTTATACCAAATTGGAACCATAGGTAGTTCTTTACTTGGATCAAAGTCAGGAGTCCATTTTACAATTTTCATAGTAGCTCCAGCAATAATTACTGATTGCTTTGCAAAAAGTATTGCATAATCTTCCTCAACAGCTAATTGGATTATTAGATGCCTTCCATCCATCAGTCCTATCTTCCAATTACCAATAAATTTTAGAGATTCAAAGAAATTCCTAACCAGCTCCATTTTTGGATGTCCCAACTGAAATTTCCCTATTAATGTAAAATTTACTTTATCTTTAAGAGAGGTTAACTCTCTGTTTGTGAAGAAACAGTTTCTCCCTCCTTGGATCCACTTGGATCCAAGTGGGTGGATGCAAGGACAGCTTCCTTTACCTGTAGCAGTATCATAAAAATCCTAAGGGAAAACCAAATGGTCCAGATTCTGTAGAACATCAGTAGAATTTCCAAAAACCCCAGCATAGGTTGCCTTGGTCAAATGAGAGTCAGTAGCAATATCAATAGGTGTAGTCATGGCTGAAACTACAACAGAAAAAGGAGAAATCCCACCCAGCACCAGAAAAGTAGGGAAGGAACTCCTACAGCTATAGAGCAGCCAGAGAGGAAACCAATGGAACAATAACACCACCCAACATTCACAAAAGTTCTCCACCACCACCAGGAAGAAAAACACGAAAGGAAGTAACCACCACAAGCAACTTTGTGGGGGCCCCCCGACCCCCCCCCCCCCCCCCCTAAAATTTAATGCGAGGAAAGTTCATTTTTAGTCTAAAAATTTAAATTTACATATGAGTGATGATCAATTTTTTTTTTTTTTTTTTTTTATATTAACACAGTTTCTTAACTATTGATAACGAGATTATGTTTATTATTTTCATGTGCCTTAACATTATAGAAAACTCATATTTCACGCAGGTCAGAATGAAGGAAACATATATATATACACACACACACAGACACACACACACAATCTAGAAAGCAACAAAATTCTGTGTAATACTTTTAATTAACATGTTATTCTCAACATATCAATAGGACTTTGCAAATTAAAATGTCCTTTCGAAACGGGCGACGAGATTTCGATTCCGGTAACCGACAGCTTCCAACGTGCAAATCCACAACCTAAAATAGTGCTGACATCTTCTGGCGACTCCGCTGGGGACAAGATTTTCTCTACATTTAAATCAATAAATATTATGTTCAAACATCAGTAATGTGTTCATGTCCCTCATGAACCGAATTACCTTTCTTCAATTGACATGCTTTACTCATTTCTATCTTGAGAAAGTACGGTCAACTATTTTGGACTTCAAGACCATCTGTTCAATCACCTTTGAACAGAGAGGTTTAGGAAGCCATTAAAAACTTTTAATCTTCATGTGGGGTCGGACCCCAATAGGTCTATTGGTGGACTAGTTCCACCTAAGCATTGTGCGTTGAGGAAGCCATTAAAAACTTTTAATCTTCATGTGGGGTCGGACCCCAATAGGTCTATTGGTGGACTAGTTCCACCTAAGCATTGTGCGTTGTTAAGTTGGTCCCACAGTAGGTTGTAAGCACTTCACATCTCATTTTTAACTTTGATTTGCTATTTTGCAAATTAAATTGAATTGTGTCGTGCTGTGCGCACTTTTAAAATTTCCTTATATTAATCAATTTTTTTCTACTTTTAAACTACTTTTACTAAAATTTTTAAACCCCCCATAAACTAAATAAAAGAAAACTTACCCGGCCTACAGATTGACCTCAGTTAAGTTTTAGTGCTTGCGCTAAGATTACTATTGGCCAAATAGCTAACCCCAGAGCTTTCTCTTTTGAAGCTGTTGCAATGGCATGCCCAATGCTCTCTTTTTCATGCAACTTGTTGATGAGCCGCGATGCCCGCAATGTCACTCCCACCATCAAGTTTAGAGCAGTATTTGAAGATCTCAAGGGCGTCCTCGGGAAAGCCCCGTTCTTCATAATGAAACTCGTCACTTCAGAGGTTCAAGAACTGTCTGCTAAGTTTAACCATAACTGCCTTCAGAACCTCCCTTCTTGTAAGAGGGTCAAGACTACTGCCGCCACATCACCCACTAAGCCCGCTGTTCCCGCTGTAGCTAAGGTAAATGAAGTTATGATCATTAAAGATCTCACAGAGGGATTGAATGTCTCGCAATCACTATTTGAAATCAGATCAAGTTCAAAGACTACACCGCTAACTCGAACCCAAAGGAGAAACCATAATAGGAGGGTTCGGAGGGCTACTAAAGCCCAGGCTCCTAAGGAGATACCAGTTGATGAAGATCCTCACCAGGATTAGTCGAAATTACTGGAAACCTATCCACTCCTGCGAGGACGTAGATTCCATCCTTTAATGGGTACCAATGGGTATGAGAGTATCCAGTAAATTGTTGCTACTTTACCATCGCTTCGTGGACATGGTGAGGATAGAAAGAAGTCCACTCCTATCGCCCGAGTCAGTTCAGTTTTCAAGAGGCTAGCTGCCAAGGAAGGTTGCTTAGTTAGTGAACTACTCAAATGAGTGGGACATGCAGCATCCCCTCACATAAGGAAAGAAATCTTAAATGATGTGAAATCTTCCAGACGATCTCAGAAATTAACTAAAGCTTTGCCTGCTAGTATTCCTGTCTGGTTCCTCTTAGGGAACATAGTTGATACCGCCATAGTTACCACCGATTCTACCATTACTTGGACCGCAGGTCATCAACCAGTTAAGTCACGTATGGGCCCAATAATTCTATCGATCACACATTATAAGGATATTCCTAAAGTTTCAAAGGAAAAGATGAAGAAATTTCTTAGTAATGTAGTCGGTCCACACCATGGGGAGAATACTTCTCTTTGACATTTTGATGTTTCTGTTGAGACACTTCATCTCAAGACATCACAGTCAAGAACGAATGTATGGATATCCAAGGTCGTTGTACCGATACAGTCCAATGAGCCCGCAAGGCAAGATCATGGAATGAAGCTAGGGTCTGAAGTATTTGACATTGTCGCAGCAATTGCCAACGAGATGGAAGAACAAGAGGAGGAGGTCCAGTAGGTTCCTCCAGATCTTAAGGCAATTCAAGAACCAATAATTGAATGAAAAGTTGAAAAGCTCAGGGTTAACATTTCTGAGTTGGCTCGGGAACATGGAGTCTCCTTCGATGATGATGAAGACATTGAATATAATGATTACCTCAAAGAAGATTTTATGGATGTCCATGTCATTGAAACCATAGCCGCTAAATCTGCTCGCAAGGCTCAACCTCTCGTTGAAAAGAACACCATAGATGAGCTGCGTAGGGCTATCCTCCTAAGGGATGAGCAAGTCAGCCAACTGGAGAAAAGATAGAAGAGATGGTCGTAAGGACAATCTTAACCCCCATCGTTAGTATCTCCAAAAGTCAACCAGCCAGAAATTATACATATTACAGATGAAAGAAGAGAAGTTGCCTCAGCAAATAAGGATGAGCAACCAAAAAAAGATTCTCGATCGAGCGCCATGCCGGAGAAGGAATTTATGCAAATGGTCGAGCAAGTTCGGGAGGCCTTAACCCAATCTGAAGGTGGTGCATTGGTTTTAAATGGTATAACTTACCCTGAAGAATTCAATGTCGTACCTTTCACTAAGGGTTTTGTGTCCCTAAACCTTAAGATATTTGATGGGACTAGAAATCCCAGACAGCACATAGCACATTTTTGAGCCATTTGTGGAAACACAAGAAGTAACGAAGCTTTACTCTTCCAATAGTTTGTCAGCAGCCTGCAAGGATTTATTTCGATTGGTATGTTGATTTACCCAACGGATCAGTTAAGATATTTGTCGAGACGAAATAATTATTTGTGAAGAAATTTGCCGGAGTGCAACACCATGTCTATATAGGAGAGCTCATGATGGAAAACCAAAAGCCCAACGAGACTTTGCGAGACTTTGGTGGATTACATTTTGGTGGATTACATCTTGAGGTGGAGAAACCTTAGCATGAAGTGTGAATCTCAGCTACAGGAACATCACACAATTTAGATTTTACTCGAAAGCATTCATGGGCCAGTAGATTTCATGCTAAAGGGACTCACCATTAAATCCTTCGAGAAGCTACTTAGAAAAGACAACAGTCTTCAAGAACAAGAAGAAATCAAACATATATCAAACATATGGATTCTCACAAGATGTCCAAGGCAACCCGAGTATTTTAAAAGAAGTCAAGAACAGTAGCAACTGTCGATAAAGGAAAGTAACCAATAAAGATATATTCAGAAACTACTCGCCAATCTTCACAGTATGCTTAGAAACAGAGTAGCCAGTCCAACCAGTGACTGCCTCAAGGAGGATCATCCCGAACAGAGAATAAAAGAATATCTTTAGCAGAACGATAGAAAATGATGTATTCTTTCAAAGATTAAGCCGTATCTAAAATGTTTAGAAGTCTGATGAAGAAGCCTGAATATAGACTACCAGATCCAAAGAAACCCAAATAGGTTGACAAGAAGCATGAACCAAATTATTGCCCATACAATAGGTTGCTTGGGCACACTTTAGAAGAATGTTTCATATTTAAGGATTAGCTCGAGAAGAACCTTAAAGAAGGGAATATAACGATCTCAAAAGAATTTTTAAAAGAACCCAAAAAGAGTTCCATAAATATGATTTTGGCTGGCCAATCTCTCCGATTTATCAATACACTGGAGAAGATGGATGGAGTACAACTTGGGACAAGCTTAAGAGGGTCCTAAACCAAATCCAGGATGCATCAAAATAATCTTCCACATATAGTGGAAAAGATGGATGGAATGCAATCTCGAGCAAATCGTCTAATAAAATATTAAACCAAATCCAGAATGCATCAAGACATGCCTCCGTTTAGAATCTTTAGCCTTCCAAACTCGAGACAAAGATTTCACCAGGAAATTCATCATCATCAAAGACAAAGAAGACGAAGAACACCACTATAAAGACTGATAACATGGGGGATAGGATAGGAGCTGCCTCTGCTATATTAGTTGTTTCAGATTCAAGGAAGACCCTTAACTTTGTATGATTATCTTTTTTCCCCTTCAAGGTCTTATGAATATAGTGATTGTGATTCCGACTACGTTTTAACTGTTTTTAGTGATAACATAACTGATTTTGACCAATCTAGCCTTGACCTCGATTCTCAAAATGATCCTCAAATCGTACTTGAGTCCGATGAACTCGCTAATAAAATTAAAGAAAACATTGATGATACCGCTTATGATAGCACCGGGTGTGAGGAACCAATTCTCGAGCACCACAGTGCACCACTTGCCATCAAATTAGATCTTTCTGACAAAGAAGAAACATTGAAAGATTTGACAATGATATCTCAAGAAGAAGAAATTACATAAGTGAACTTAAGGAGTGGGAGAGTATTACCCCCAAGAATAGCTCCAACAGATAATGGAAAACAAATATATACTAGAGAAGAACAACCTCCACCTCCACCAGTGGAAGTACCACATAACCAAGAGAAAATTGGAGGATCATTCAAAGTGGATTACAACGTACTAGCTCATCTTAGGAAGTTGCCGGCCAAATTAAGCATCTACTACGCTCTGATTCTATCAAAGGAGATGAGAGAGTCTATGGTTACAACCTTGTTTGACCTAGATATTTGTTTAGCCAAGTTGGCCAGTACATCCTCGGATGAAGTTTTCTTATTGAAGGAACAGTCTGGGGTAACCTTCACAGATGAAGATTTGTTGCTCGGTACCGCCGACCACAATCATCCACTCTACAGCTCTGTTAGCATTGATAGATTTGTGTTGTTCAGAGTTTTAGTAGATCCTGGAGCATCACTCAACTTGATGAGTTTACAGACATTAACCTATTTTAATATTGAAGCTCAGGAACAAACAACTGATAAAATGATGCTAAGAGGATTCAACCAAAAGGGAGAGAGAACCCTTGGGTCCATTACATTGTTTATGAAGGTTGGAGAACTAGTAACAACTGCTAAGTTTCATATCATCGACACCAAGACCTCTTTCAATGCTCTACTGGGTTGACCGTGGATTCATGAACATAACATGGTTCCTTTGTTTTTACACCAATGCATTAAGTACTACAAAGAAGAACAAGAACATTGCATCAAGGGAAATCTACAACAGTTCTCAGTTCATGAAGTTGGTATTCATGAAGATGCTACCTATTACGCGCCTCCGAAGAAAACTGTCTTCTCTCATGAAATTGTCACAAATAAAAATGAAAATTCAGAAAAATCACAAAGAGGAGGCCATTCAACTCCGCTTCAGTGATCTTCCACCACTCTTTTGTAACAAGTTAGTGGAGGTTCTTTTAGTTAGTGCACTCGAGGTTGAGGCCAGGGACGTGGATGAGGAAAAATCATTTTTATTGTTGAACGAACTAGGCCAACTATCAACATTGGTGATGAAGACAGTTCTGAAGATGAAATAATGATGACAAAATAGAAGAAACCTCTTAGATTTAATTGTTGAACGAATATGACATGATGTATGATCGAATAAACCACTATTTGAACACTATGACCCTTACTCCGATTCTCCCTCAAAAGGTCAAGAGTTTAGAGGTCAAGGAAGTCCGTAGCGCTGGTTTAAAGCCGATCAAGTTTTATCGTGCTTCTACCTCTACTAATCTTGAAAATCATGTAAATTTGGATGATGATCCTAATGAATTAATGGAATTACCTTTTGGTTGATCTTTTGGTTATTTTTCACCTTGCGTACAAAAAGTTAATTCAGTAGGGGCATTTGCCAAAACAAATACTAAAAGATAAATTGCAACTTTTTAAAAAGTTATGGAATGTTAAAAGTTGAACTCCAAACTCAATAGAGGGTCTAAGATTTGGTATAGTCGAACTAGTCAATGATTCAGAATTTTGCATGATTGTTACTAGTGAATCGGAAGATGATTGCCTCGATGTGGAGGATGACTCTACTGGCCGACTAATAGAAGATGCCCCGCCAGAATTTGAGGAAGAAATCAAATTCACTATTGATTAATTAAAGGAAATTAACTATGAGAAGGAAGAGCAATCCCTACCTACATTTATAAGTTCTCTACTCAACGATGAAGAATCTTTAGAATTAATTAAACTATTAATAGAATTCAAAGATTGCTTCGCATGGAGTTACGATGAAATGCCAGGACTATCAGCAGATAAACTCAGAGTGGACAAGAATATAACCAGTGTAAAACAAGCTCCTAGAAGGATGCGCTTCGAAATAAAGCAACAAGTAATTACTGAGGTAAAGAAATTAATAGACACTAACTTTGTAAAAGAAAAGCAATACCCCACGTGGTTAGCCAATATTGTTTCAGTCAAGAAGAAAAATGGACGAATCCGTGTTTGTGTTGACTTCAGGGAATTGAACAAAGCATGTCCAAAAGATGAATTCCCATTACCGATACCAAAAATCATGGTGGACATTGCTTCAACACGTGAGATTTTCTTTTTTATGGACGGATCATCTTAATACAACTAAATCAAAATGGCTCCCGAGGATGCAGCACTTACATCATTCAGAACACCTATCAGGATTTTTTGCTACACAGTGATGCTGTTTGGATTGAAGAATGCTGGAGCAACATATCAACGTGCAATGACAAAAATTTTTGATGACCTCATTCACAATCAAGTAGAATGCTACTTGGATGATTTGGTCATCAAGAGCAAACTAAAAATAGGCCATTTGTAAGATTTGAGGATCATGTTCAAACGGTTATGATGATATGACCTTAAAATGAATCCCTTAAAGTGCACTTTTGGCGTTACCTCCAGGAAATTTCTAGGATTCGTTGTTTGTCATCGGGGAATCAAGATCGATCCAGAAAAGATTAAAGCTATCTTGGAAATGCCTCCACCTAAAACCTTAAAGCAACTAGGTTCCTTCCAAAGGAAGTTGGCATATCTGAGACGCTTTATTTCTAATCTCTCAGGTAGGTGACAACCCTTCTCGACATTATCTAAAAGGATGCCGAATTTGTTTGGGAAGAGAAATGTCAGTGGGCATTTGAGGATGTTAAGAAATACTTAATGACACCTCTTATTTTAGCAGCCCTTATCCCAGGGAAGCCGTTGATACTTCATACCGCAGCCTTAGACAACTCTCTTGAAGCCCTCTTAGCCCAAGTCAATGATGAGGGTAAAGAAAATGCACTCTACTATTTGAGTCGCCGCCTAATACTGACGAAGGTAAGGTATCCATCTATTGATAAACATTGTCTATCCTTAATTTTTGTCGCCCAAAAGCTTAGACATTGCATGCTTTCTCATAAGATTGCCCATATTTTGAAAGTTAATTTGTTGTAATATTTGATGACCCGACCAACACTTTCTAGACGTCTAGCAAAATGGTTAATGATTTTATTGCAATTTGATATAACTTTTTTCCCCCTCCGTGCTATCAAATGTTAGATTTTAGCAGACTTTCTCGCTGAACCCACTTCCAGCTGGGTCCTCTCTTAATGATGAACTACCAGATGAGCATATACTACAAATGAAATTCTCTAGTGTGCAATGCTACGAGATGTACTTTAACGGAGCTTTGTCAGCCAGAAAGGACAAAGGATCAGGCATAGTTATACCAGGCAAAGCAGGCATTGGATTGATCTTTATCTTGCCAGATAAGGGTATGTTAAGGTTCTCATACCACCTGACAGAGTCATGCACAAATAATGAAGTAGAGTATGAAGCCTTGCAAAGTTGAAGCCTTAATTACCGGATTAGAGTTGGCAATCTCGATGGATATAACAGACATTGCCATCTATGGTGACTCACAACTCGTCATCCAACAAGTCACCGAATAATACAAGATTTTGAAATAAAGACTAGCAGAATATCACTGCTATGCAATGAAGCTGTTGGAGCAGATTACAAATATAACTTTATACCGGATTCCTAGAGGAGATAATGCTCATGCTGACGCCATAGTAAAATTTACAAAAGAATTGACATGTCCTCTAGAGAATTTAATTGATGTCACAGCACAAGGAAGACAAGTTTTTTCTCGAATTGACCTTGAAACCCTACACAAACTCGAGAAAGAAGAAGAAACGATAATTACTATTACAGATATCAATGAAGATTGGCGCAAGCCATTAATAGAATATTTGCATACTGTAAAGCTGCCAAAGGACAAGTCTAAGGCACATCACATTACAAAAAGGGCTATGTCTTATGCTCTAGTGGGTGACATCCTCTACAGAAGATCGTTCGACCAGATGTGGCTATGATGTTTGAGCAGAACCAAAGCACAAAATATTGTTAAGGAAGTGCATGTCGGATTGTGTGGCACTCACCAGTTAGGGTCGAAGATGAAAATGAAGATCAAGTGACCCGGATATTATTGGCCAACAATGATGTCCGACTGCATGGATACAACCAGAAGATGTCACCAGTGCCAGGTGCATGGGATGGTCTTACACCAACCTGTGCTACACCCACCCGTTGCCTCGTCTACCGTTTCGGAGTACTGCAAAGAATAATTTCTGACAATGAAACAACCTTTAAAAGCATTAAAATCAATAATTTCATCAAATGACATGGGCTAGATTGGAGATACTCTACAATTTACTATCCAAGAGCAAATGGCCTGGTTGAAGCCTTCAATAAGTCATTGGTACAGATTTTAAAGAAAACACTAGACGAAAACACTAGACGAAAACAAAAGAGACAAAAGAGATTGGCACAACAAGTTACTAGAAGCTTTGTGGGCTTATAAGACAATGTTCAGGACTCCCACTCAGTGCACAGTCTACATGCTCGTATACGGGTCTGAGGCCGTACTACCATTAGATATTCAGATGCCGTCTCTCAGAGTCACTGTCGCTAACCAACTTAGAATAAAAGAAAGTGAAAAACTTAGACTTGAACAATTAGAGAGTCTTGAGGAAAAATAATTTGAAGCACAACAATATTTGGAACTTTACCAGACAAAGATTGTACAAGCTCATGAAAAATTGGTCCGCCCAAGGGCATTCAAAGTTGGTGACCTTGTCCTCGTGCTCAAAAGGCCTATTCTTGCACACCACAAGATAAGTGGAAAATTCGAGCCAACTTGGGAGGGACCATTTGTCATAGAAAGGGTCTATGCAGGAGGAGCCTACCAGCTAGTAGATTTCCATGGTGAAAGAGCCCAACGATCTTCTTGTCCAGTACGTCGTTCTACGACGTAATCTGATCGATGAATGAACACTAGGAAGTAACTTCACACAAGGATGCCATGCCGTCTTCACCGCCATCCTGAAATTGCCGCCACTATCCCGAAACCGCTGCCTATATCTCTGCTTCCAACATCGATTCCATGAACAAGGTGACGATGGAGGTTAAGGGAAAGACACAAATAAGGAACTTAGTGGAGAAGCTAAGGGCAAAAGGAATAGAGCACACACTATGAATTAAACAATCAAAGCCATAAGACTTCGATGTCATTTGCTTATGCAACATAAATCCTCACCTTATCTTTAGGCCTTTATACAGCTCTGCTGTATAATATAAGCCCTAACTCGTCTTAGGATTCCAAGGTTGTCTTCTGTCACGATCTAAACTCCTCACATCTTCCCGACTATTTGTGTGATCATTTCACACAAATGTAAGCCCTAAACTAATAAAATTGATAGGATGAAACACTCAAACAAATATTTCTCCTCAAAATTGAAGCCAAATAATATATAGCTTGGGAAGTCACCGAGGTTCTCCTCTGGATCTATGACATCCTCTAGTTCTTCCTCCTTTGGACTCTACAATAAAATGTTACAAACTTGAACCATTCCTCTTTCACACCTATTTGTCCGATTTTGTTGAAAAGTCCTATTCTTTTGACATCTTTGAAGATAATATTTCCTGATTTTTATCGAGAGTTTTCTTAGTTGACTTCAGTTATGTAAGATATAATTAATTATAGAGGCTTGCCCTTATAAGAAGCTTGTCCGAACCCAGCTTAATATAAACTCTACTTAATTCTTTGTATTAAATAAGGGAACTTGTCAGCAAATAAAATAGTCTTGCAGACCAAACGAATGTCATATATTTCTTAGTTTATTTGCCGACCCTCTTCCTCAAGTCTTGTGTTTATCCTTTGGGATAGATACAGTGTTTGAGATATAGTGCTCTTTCATTTAAAATATGAAAAACATGAAGTCAGTTTGATTTCATATTTTTCTAAAAATTATATATCAGCTTCTAAGGGGCAACTCCATAACCTAAAATAGTGCCGAGAGTGCCATAATAACCTAGACTTGCCTTAGGGTCACCCACTCACATAACTTTTAAATGAAACATCAATTGACTAATCGAGTATCCTATCCTTAGGATAATTAAATTGTCAAGTTTTACTGGGCAATGAGATAGCTACACTCTAAACTCAGATGGTTGATGGAACAATATGATAAGTTCAAAAATGAACTCAAAATAACTCAAGAGATCTTCAAAATAATTCAGTGTCATACCCCGAGCACTTTGAAATTTTTTGGATATTTTGAAGGAAAAATTGAACTTGTCATATTTTGTTCTAGAATCATCCACTAAGAACTTCGAAGGCTCAATAGAATACTTGAGGCTTCTTAATTAAATCTTTATGTACTCATGTAATTTAAATTCCTTGTAATACATGTCTTGCAAGTACTAACCTTTTAGGTGGTGGAACAAGAAGACATGTCAGGTTCACTTTTACAGTTTACAATACCGTCTTTTCTTGTACTTTTCGCACTGTATTTTTACACTTACAAAACTTACATGTTAAATAATAATGTCACCCTGCATGAAAACCAAAACTACTAGGGTAGCAATAAAACCAAAATAAAAACTAAAATTAACCAAGATAAAATTCACCGCCACAACATTCAAAATATAAGATAACTCAAAATTTAATCACAAACATCACAAAAGAACAATTGTAACTAAATTAAGATGTCTCTATCGGATGATCGGGAATCCCTTGGAGGAGGTAACCTACGTTTACTAACGAGGCTTCCCACGGTTTAAATAAAAGTATGGAACTCATTAAGTTAAGTTGAGTGAATTCATTTGGATTAATTGAATCTGATAGAAAATCGTGGTACCGGAACGAGGGAACCGTAGGATCCTAACCGGCGTCGCTCTAATCAACTTTAATATGCTCCATAACCATAACATAATCATAACCATAGGGACATCTGATTTGACACTATATCTTTGATATGACACTATATCTTGAGAAATTAGAAAACTTAAAATCACCACAATGAAGACTTTGGAGCTAGCATGGTTTGCAACACAACCATCTTCAATAGCAAGAGGATCTACAACAACACATCTTTTCTTAGAATTAAAAAAACAAGCTATAGGATTTCGAGATTGTTTGCTTATGCAATATAAACCCTCACCCTATCTTTAGGCCTTCGTATGGCCATGCTATACAATATAAGCCCTAACTCGTCTTAGGATTTCAGAGTTATCGTTTGTTAGGACCTAAATCCTCACATCTCACAGGCTATTTGTGCGATTTTTTCATGCAAATGTAAGCCTTAAACAAATAAAATTGACAAGATGAAACATTTAAATAATTTCTCCTCAAAATTGAAGCCAAACAATAGGATAGCTTGGGAAGCCACTGAGGTTCTCCTCAGGATGTATGACATCCCCTAGTTCTTCCTCATTTGGACACTACAACAAAATGCTCCAAATTGGAACTATTCCTCTTTCACACCTCTTTGTCTGATCTCGTTGAAATGTCCTATCCTTTTGACCTCTTTGAAGATAACGTTTTCTAATTTTTATTAAGAGTTTTCTTAGGTGACTTCGGTTATCTAAGATGTAATTAACTATAGGGGCTTGCCCTTATAGGAAGCTTTCCAAAACTAGCTTATTATAAAACCTATTTAATTTTTCATATTAAATAAAGGAACTTGTCGGTAAATAAAATGGTTTCGCAGACCAAATGGATGTCATATATTTCTTAGTTTATTTGATTGAGCTTCATCCTCAAGTCTTGTGTTTATCTTTATGGATAGATACATGGTTTGAGGTATAGTGCTCTTTCGGGATAGATACATGGTCGGTTTGATTTCATATATTTTTTTTAAAACTATATATATATATATATATAAAAAGTCCTTCCGAAGCGGGCGACGGGATTTCAATTCTGATTACCGACAGCTTCCTACGGGCAAACCCCACATGACTTCCTAAAGCGGATGACGGGATTCCGATTTCGGTGACCGACAACTTCCAACAGGCAACTCCTCCAACCAAAAATAAAAAAATACTGCTGATAAATGTATAAAAGTGTTTGAACTATTGAAAGAGAAATTAATCACTGCATCTATAATAGTCCCACATGATTGGGAAAAACTATTTGAAATAATGTGCGATGCTAGTGATTATGCTATAGGAGTTGTTTTAAGATAAAGGCGTACAAAAGTTTTTAAAGTAATATATTATGCTAATACAACTCTAAATGATGCTCAAATTAGCTGCACTACTACTGAAAGAGAGTTATTAGCTATTGTTTATGCCTTTGATAAATTTAGACCTTACTTAATTGGAACTAAGTGTATAGTGCGTGTATAGTGCATACAGATCAGTGCATACAGATCATTATGCTATTAAATACTTAATGCAAAAGAATGATGCTAAACCAATGTTAATTAGATAGATATTTCTATTGCAAGTCTGATTTTTTTGTAGTTGATAGAAAGGGAAATGATAAACAAATAGCTGATCATTTGTCTAGACAAAAAATTGAAATATTAACTAATTTTGCAAATTAAATTTTAGAAAATTTCCCTGATGAACAATTATATAGTATTGATGAATAAATACACCGTGGTATGCCGATATAGTAAATTATATTGTAAGTGATATTCTACCACCAGATATTAAGAATCAATAATTAAAGAAATTTATATATGATTCAAATTTCTATTTTTGGGTTGACCCATATTTATATAAATAAAATAAAGATCTAATTATTAAAAGGTGTGTGCCTTACAAAGAACTTAACAAATAATTGAAAGATGTCATGATTTTGAATTTGGAGGACATTTAGAACTCCTTATAAAATTTTGTAAGATGGCTTTTATTAGCCTACTCTTTTTAGAGATGTTAATGAATATATTAAAACATGCCATCGATGTCAGCGAGTAGGAAATATTTCTAGAAGAAATGAAATGCCACTAAATTACATATTGAAAGTTGAAATTTTTTATGTGTGGGGATTAGATTTTATGGGACCATTTATGCCTTCCTTTGGAAACTTATATATATTACTTGCTGTTGATTATATGTCCAAATGGATTGAAGCTATTTATGTACCTAAATGTGATGCTCAGAGTGTTTTTAAATTTTTAAATAAAAAATTTTTAACAAGATATGGAATGCCATAGATGAAGGATCTTATTTCAGAAATAAGAGAATCGATAAATTAAAAAAAAATATGATAATATGCATAGATTCTCTATTGCTTATCATCCTCATAATAGTGGTCTAGCATAAATAACGAATCATGAAATAAACAAATTTTAGAAAAAGTTGTAAATCCTTATAAATTGGATTAGTCCACTAGATAAGATATTGCATTATGGGCATACATAACTGCTTATAAGACTCTTATAGGAATGTCCCCATACAAACTTATTTTTGGAAAAACATGCCACTTACCAGTAGAATTGGAGCATAAAGCATTTTGGGCTATTAAGGAATTTAATTTTAATCTAAAAGATACTGGTGAGAAAAGGTTATTGCAACTCAATGAAAATATGATAATGAAAAAATCTATAAAGAGAAAATGAAAATATGGCATGATCAAAAGATTATTAATAAAGTTTGAAACCTGAACAAGAAGTTCTACTATATAATACAAGATTGAGATTATTTTCAGGAAAACTAAAATCTAGATGGTTACGATCATTTAAAGTGATTAAAGTCTATCATGATGGAACTATTGTTATTAAAGTTCCTAACACTGAAAAGATATTTAAAGTTAATGGACATCGTTTGAAACATTATTATGAAGGGCACATACCTCAATTTAAAGAAGTTTTAATGTTAAGTCAACCCAACTAAACAAATAGTATGTCGAGCTGACGACGTTAATGACAACGTTAAACCAAGCGCTTTATGGGAGTCAACCCATATATAAATCTATATACTATATATTATTACTATTTTCTTGATAAGTTTGTTTATGTATTAGGAAATAATAGTATTTTTTAGTCCTACACAATTATATGTATATATATATATATGTGTGTGTGTGTGTGTGTGTGTGTGTGTCATAAATTAAGACAAATATTGTTATTGGAGGAAAATTTGGAATCAAATTGAACAAAAAAATAAAAAATGTGAATTTTGCCTCCGGCGCCGACGACGCCCGCCTAAAGGACCATGGTGCCGATAATGCCATCAGGAGCGCCGAGGGCATTCCGAGCAGTTTTCCACGTGTTGAATGGTTTTGGCGGACTTTGGTGGGATTTCACTCTACAATTGGGATTTTACTCTACAATAATCGTCGAAAGGTGTTTTTAAAGTCTAAAAAACTGATTTGGACGTCTAGAAACTTCCTAATTTTGAATTCCATGGCTTCCAATTCTAGAAATACTTCAAAGTATGGAGTTTTTAATAGAAGAAAGTTAATCAGTTTTGAAGCGTAGAGATTATACAACAAAGTCATCATGAAGAAGAGAATTATCAAGGTGAGAGGCTTTGTCAATCCTGGAGTGAGTAATCCAAGTTTATAGATCGAGAAAATCATTGTATAGAGGCATTGGGAAGTTCTGCGCTACACTATTGCTGCGGTTGCAATACTCGTAGTAAAGTAGTTTTATGCTAACTTACATGGAATTACCCAAGGAGTTGTCTTCATCCAAGGTAAGGCTATACCATTTACTCCAGCTTGAATTAATGATTTGTATATGATAGAAAACATTTCAGTCTGTCATTATACAAATTTTATCCTAACAAAATATATGATGCAAGAAGTATATAACTTTCTGATGAATGAAAATGCTAATTGGGAAATCAGAGATGAGGGATATGTTAGTTTCTCTGCTTCACTTCTTAATCCAATTTCAAAACAAGGAAATTTCTTCATATATGTAAAATTACTCTCTACCATGAAGATTAGTAGAGTTACAAGAGAAAGTGTCATTTTAAACTATTGCATTTGAATGGAAAAACCCATTAATGTAGGGTCATTTTTTTTCAAAACTATTATGGGTATTATTATGAATAGGCCAATATATGGACTTGGGTATCCTTCTACAATTTTCCTACTTTGAAGTAAATCTCAAGTTCCATATGAAAGTTGGGAAAAAGTTTTACTACCTTGGGAGCCCATGATTCCTATTGATGAAAATTATATAGGGAATGGAAATGAAGCATTAGATTGTATTTTAGATCATTCATCACATACTTCAACACCATTGATGCCACCAACAGTTGGAAGTTCAATAACTTTGGAGAAGAGAATAAAGAAAATAGAAAGATCACTACAGAGTATTACAAATGCAATAAGAAATGTTAACTACCTTTTTGATCACCTAGATTAAAGGATGAAGGAGAATGTTGACCATACTGAGACAATTGAAGCAGGATTGCTGCAGATGTTCAAGAAAAATGGATGGATCAATGAAAATTTGAATGATCAATTCTCAAACCAACCCTTCTACAAATTGTATGTCCATTATCAGTTTATGGGAGATATTAGAGAAGGAGAAAGTACTGAAGACAAGTCAGATTTATTGAAGAAATTGGAATCTCTACTATTTTAAAATACTTATGTTTTTAATGTAATTGTGTGGATTTAATTTACTTTACTTTGCTTTAGAACTTTTATTATGTGTATAGTTTTATTATGTGAACTTTTATTATGTGTATAGTTTTGTGTCAGCGTTCTAGTGTTGTGGCTTGATTTCAAGGTTGAATTCTATTTAGTTTGCTTTGAGGATGTCGAAATATGATTAGAAAAATGTATTTGTAAAAAGTGTACTTTCATATATAAAAGTTAGTTTGGTGTTGTTTGTGAAATTACTTGTTTGTGAATTACTTTTAGATCTTTTAGATGAAAATTAATGTTCAAAAAAACTAAATAAACTTTGGAGTAAATTGAGAGAAAATAAAAAATTGAAAAAAAATCAAAATATGAGTTTTTTGGCCAATGGCACCGACGCCGCCTGCATGGGCGCCGACAGCAACCCAAATCGACCCAAACACCTTTAAAATTCATGATTTGCACAGTGAAATGTATTTTTTACCCTTTGAGTCACCTTCAACCTCTGGTTTTTGCATCCAGGGCTTGTTATTTCTTGGATTTGAGGTGATTTTAAGGCAAATGAAGTTTGTATTTCATCTTCTCTAGGTAAGATCTACACTTTGAACTCAAAATTTTTTATTTTCACCAAGGATTTATCTTACATTACTGAGATCCAAAATTTTGAGATATTTTTTGGAAGATTTTGAGAAAATCCTTTGGTGAAGAACCCTTACTTAGTAGATTTAAGTTTAAAACATTTCACACTGTGATTTTTGGAAATTTTGGGAATTTATTTAGATTTTATCAAATTTTTGTAGATTTACCTCACACCTAAAATGAGAAAAGAAAAGAGAAAGTTAGATTTTGATGATCAAAAGTTTGTCAACTACAAGGCCAACATTTGCTTCAATAGTCTAAGTTTCAATAGTCTACTTACAACTAAAAAGGTCATTTCAGATCAAGGATTTAAAAATCCGGGAGGAGAAGTCAAGAGATTAATCAATGCTCGACAGTGGGAGAATTTTTACTACTTTACTACTTTACTGCCGAGGCGTGTAGTGATGGAGTTCTAGTAGTGATGGAGTTCTATGCCAATTTCAAAAGACTTTTTGAAGATTATGTGTTTGTTCGTGGAAAAATGGTGGAGTTTACTCCAAGGAAGATTAATGAATTTTATCAGTTGGAGGATGTGTATAGTTGCCAGTACAAATCATTTTCTACTATGAATGAGGCATTGGATGAGGTTATTTCTTTTCTTATATATGGAAGAGGAACCTGGAAAGAAAAAAATGGTGTTTAGGCAAACTTTCCTCTTTCTATGTTAAATGTAGTATCTAAGGCCTGACATTATTATATTTCTGATATTTCTGGAAGAAATTATATTTCTGGAAGAATGATACCAACAAACCATCATAGTGAGGTTACAAGGGATAGAGCCTCTTGAACTTCTGTATCCAAAAGATGAAAAGGATAGATTTAGGCTATATTATTTGTAGGAATACTCGATCTATTGCTTTTAAAGAGACTACTGGAGGTTTAGCACACCCTGCCTTGATCTTCACACTATGTGAATAGACATGAGTTGATTATAGACCAGATGAGGAGAGGATTGAACCTCTAAAACTTATTGGGCCTGCCAATATACAGACTTATGAATCTCTTGTTGGATGGAGATCTGGAAGTAGGACCAGGGATATTCCTTCTACTTCAGGTACTTCCAGTACCCCTACTATCCAGGAACTTATGGAGCAAATGATGATCCAACAGGGAGATATCTTGAGAATGGATCATAGAATGGAAAACATGGAGGGAAGAAATGCTCACATTAATGATTTGATATGACAAAAGTTTGAATATGATGTTGCTTATGATGATGCAATGATTAGATTCATGAGGGGGGATCACTCAGTTTAGTTTCCTACTCACCCTGTTTTTACTCCATATCAGCAGTAGAATTTAGACGTGGAAGAAGAAGAAGAAGAAGAAGATGATGATTGGTGATGCTTTAGTTAGATTTTTGTTTAGTTTATGTTTAGTTGTACTTTATTGTTGAGTTAGTTTGTTTGTGGACTTGATGCTTTATTTTTGTTGTATGTTGTGTTGTGAACTTTAGATTTATGAAGCTGCTATGAACTGCTGGAAGTTATTAGTTTTTAGTACTTTGTTTTTGTAGTTAACTCTTTCTCAGTAAATTTTTATAAGTGTTATGTGTATTTAATGTTTTAAGTCTTGTAGCTTTCATGTTAGCACCTGCAATATTTCAAAGTTAAATTTGAAAGTCAAAATCTTCAACAGGTAAGTTTTTTCTTTATCTATTAAATGTTTTCTTTCACCCTTTATTTTTTTAGTTTTTCCTGCAAAATATTTTAAAAATTTAAGTTTTTGGGCTGAAGAAAAGTTTCTTTTTAAAGAAAAGAAACTTAATTTTATTTGTTCTTAATTAGTTATATCTTCAAAATATTTTAAAAATTTAACATGGCATTTGGTATTAGAGGGTAACTTTAGATAACTATATTTATGTCCTAAATATATAGTAAACTTAAGTAAAAATTTTAAATAATAAAGGTTAATTTTAGAGATTAAGATATTTGGTATGATAAAATAAGACTATGTTTTTCTATTTTAAGTAAAGGAATTTATAGTTTTGAAGTATTAAAAATCTTAGAGATTTATGTAAGAAGAAAAGATTAAAACTTTATGAAAAATCTTTAAAGCAAATATAAATTTATAAAGTGAAGGAATGTGAAAAGTTTTTAACTTTAAGAAGAGGATAGTGAAGTTCAAAATCATTCTTCGCCGATGGACTTGGAGCAAAAATGAAGCAAAGAGGATGAAATTTGGAGTCAAAATGGAGAATTTAAAAATTTTTCATCGCCGATGGAACCAAACTGGGCACCAATGACGCCGTTTGATAGAGAATAAAGAATTAATTAGATGGCCTCTGGCACCGACGGTGCCAGAATGGGCGCCGATGGCGCCAGTGTCGATGTAGACCCTATTTCTAGAAGATTCAACAAATTTGGATGCTTTTTTAAGAGTTTTTTTATGCATCTATTTGAGGACTAACCTACGCTCTATTTAGGGCCAAAATTTGATCAGAACCCCCCCTCCCTTTGCACCATAACTCACTCCTTATCACATTCCTCCAATCATTTCAGTTTTCCTCTTCACATGCTTACATTCCACACCATTAGTTAGTTGTTGTTTTTAAAGTTTTGAGTTTTTTGTGGTGAGTTTAGGGTTTAGGGTGAATTCTTCTCTAAGAAGTGTTGGAGAGGAAGAGTGAGAGATTTCTTATTCCTACATTTCCTAAGAGAGGCTACAAAGGATTTGCTTTGAGGAAGACTTTTAGATAAGTGTTGTCTGTTTATTATTGTTATATGAACTTTCTTTTATATATGAAATTTGTGTTTTATTGTATCTTTCTCACGAAGTCTGATTAATTTCCTTTATCTTTCTCCCTACTCTGAGATATGGTGAAATGAAGAGAAAATTTGGCTGTGCCAATGTTAAAATTTAAAATAAATTGTGATGGTTTTTCAACTCTACTCTTAATTATTTTTTGATCTGGCCAATTGAATTATTAATATATGTTGTGAAACATGTGATCTAGGAAATGGAGTATGAGTTCTACAATAGATTGAGAATCACATTTAAGTCAATGAAGGAGTATTTCAAGTCAATGAAGGAGTATTTCTAATTAAGGAAATATACTTTGTTGGATGTAGAATTAGAGTGGGTGTAGAGTTGGAGATTTCTTGGGTGACAGACTAAAAATCCCCAATTCGATCTTAGTGTTTAAAAACTAAAGTAAGTGTTAGCTTTCAGGGGAAGAGAAGTGGGAGCTCTGGAGTGGGAGCCAGTATCCTCCTAGCCTAACCATGGATTTAGGGACTAAACCTGGGATTAGAGAATTAAAATTACTCCTTTTTGGCACAATACATATTTAAACCATTTATCTCATCTCATTTCACCAAAAACTCATTGTAGTGGGAAAGATGTTTTTCATATTAGAAAACTTCATCACGTAAACATAGTTTAGTAGCTATTAATTTTAAACCCTGCTTTTAAATTATGCTAGTAGTTAACAATTTAGCTTTGATAGTATCTTAAACACTTGAAATTGGTGACAGTAATTTTGTTTGATTTTTGTGAATTTCTTAGTTAATTTATCATTTCAAATTTAAACCTTCATCGCGGGATTGGTATTTGAGACTTAAAAAGGAAGTTTTATATTACTTGATAACGATACATATGCTTGCGTAGAATACAATCATTAAGTGTTGAGCGTTTTTATTCATAAAATACCACTTCAAGTTTTTGGTACCGTTGTAAAGCGAAGTCAATTTTATGAATCTTACACAACTATATTTCAAAAAAATTGCATCATAAGGTATTAAACCTTCAAATCCAATTTTCACATAAACGAATATAATAAACAAAGAAAAATTTATTAAAAATACTCTTAAATGTATAATTATATATATATTTTTTATTTTTTGATTATATATATAAAAGTTGACTCCGATTTACAACAATGCCAAAAAATTGATGTGGTATTTTATGAATAATAGCGTTAAGCACTTAATGTTGGGATTCTATGCAAGTATACATATCGTTATCAAGTACTATAACACTTTCTATTTAAGTCCATAATATCGATCCCACAAGGAAGGTTTAAATTTGAGATGATAAATTAACTAGGAAATTCATAGAAATATAACGAAATTACTGTCACTAATTTTGAATGTTTTAAATACTATCAAAATTAAATTAATAACAACTAGCAAAATTTAAATATAAAGTTTAAAATAATAACTACTAAACTATGTTTATGTGATGAAGTTTTTCAATATGAAAATCATCTTTCCCACTACAATGAGTTTTTGGTGAAATGAGATGAGATAAATGGTTTAAATATGTATTATGCCAAATAGGACCAATTTTAATTCTCTACCCTAATTCAGTATTATAGAAAATCATTGGCTAATCTTAGGCTTAGTCCCTAAATCCGTGGCTAGGCTAGGAGGATAGTGGCTCCCACTCCATAGCTCCCACTTCCCTTCCCCTGAAGGCTAACTCTCTCTTTAGTTCTTAAACACTAAGATCAAATTGAGTATTTTAGTTTGTCACCCTAATAATCTCCAATTCTACACCCAACAAAATATATTTCCCTATTTCTTTGGACTTAATTTCATGAACGAAATACTCCTTCATAGACTTAAATGTGATTCTCACACTATTGTAGAACTCATACTCTATTTCTCGGATTATATGTTTCACAACATATTTTAACAATTCAATTGGACAGATTAAAAAGTAAATTAAGAGTGGAGTTGAAAAACCATCAAAATTTATTTTATATTTTAACTTTGCCACATCCAAATTATCTCTTCATTTCACCATATCTCAGAATAGAAAGAAAAATAAAGGAAACTACTCACACTTCATGAGAAAGATATAACAAAATATAAATTTATATATAAAAGAAAGTTCATACAATAATAATAAACAAACAACATTTATCTGAAACTCTTTCTTAAAGAAAATCCCTTGTAACCTCTCTTAGGAAATGTAGGAAGAAGAAATCTCTCACTTCTCTTCCTCTCCAACACTCTTTAGAGAAGAATTCACCCTAAACCCTAAACTCACCACAAAAAACTCAAAACTTTAAAAACAACAACTAACTAATGGTGTGGAATGTAAGCATGTGAAGAGGGTGGTGTGAAGAGAGCAAAGAGGTGATCAAAGTGAGCGGAGGAGCGTGAAGAGTGCATAGGGGGGAATAGGAGAGACTCTTCTGATCAATTTCGGCTCTAAATAGAGCTTAAAGTCAGTTTTTCAATAGGTGCATCCAAAAACTCTTCAAAAAGCATCCAAATTTGTTGAATCTTTTAGAAACAGGGTCAACAACGACACTAGCGCCGTCGGCCCCCATTCTGGCGCTGTCAGTGCCAGTGGAATTAAATCTGTGTTCTCTGTCAAACGGTGCCGTCGGTGCCCAGTTTGGCACCTTCGGGGCTGAACAATTTTTCAAAAAACTCCATTTTGAATCCAAGTTTCATCATTTTTGCCTCTTCTTTTATCCAAGTCCTAAAAATCAACAACCTGTAACAAAACATGAAAAATACCTTCCCTTAAAGTGAAATATCATTAAAAATGAGTATAAAATATGGGTCTAAAGATGCATATATTTTTGGTGTATCAAGAAGTCCTCTAACCTTAGAAAAAACAGAGAAGACCCTTAAGCTCATGCAAAACAAACCCTCAAAATTTTATTTAATTTAGGTAATTATTTGATTAGTTATGATTTAATTATTATCTAGAGTATTTAATTAATTTAAAATAAATATAAGAAAAATATTTTAAAATTTTTGCCCATATTTTTTCCTTTATTCACCGAGCACAAGTGTATTTTTATTTTTTTATGATTTTTCTACACTAAGATATGAATATTTATCTACTTATCTGAGTCGGCGCCGCGCCATCCTTAATGTCTCCGAAGAGCTACACGTCGTTCACTGATTAGTGGCACTTTCCACATAGTTTGTTGAATGTGTTTGCTATTCTCGTTACATCACACCTTTCGACTCGATCTTGACCATCTGTTCAATACACATGAAAATGAATTACATCATTTCATCATCCCCTATCCTTCTAATTTGAGAACCATCCATGTTCTAGACATAATATCTCACTCAATTCTCAACCAAATAACAAGAGATTTGTTCCTATACCTTCATCTAAGTGAGACGAACCTATCTATATGGTTGAATATGTATGAAATACAAGTTCTCTTCACAAAGGATAAAATTAAGGTAAAATTTAGGGATTTTGAGTTATAACCTTGCCTAAGAGCTGAGACCTCATAATTGCCTTGAATCTACAAAACTCCTTGAAGTGTTGTTTTGAGCTGAGGTGCGGCCTATGTATGATTTCAATTAGAAGGTGACTCAATCTTGGTCTAGGACTATGTAAGGGCGCTCAAGAGAGGGGTAATTTGATTGAGGAAATATTCTTAAGCTATGGTGATGCTTAAGAGCAAGTAAATTTAGAGTTTTGGTGGACTTAGTGGTATGGCCATGAAATACCTTATATTGTGAGCTCAAAATTAAGGCTGGATAGTGAGGGAACTGGGCTAGCAAGGATTAGAATGAGAATAGAAATGTTTGGAGAGGCTCTGGAAGAAATTGAGCAGAGTTTCCCCAAGTATTTGGATGAACCTTAACTTTGCTCGTGGAGGGAGTCATTTATAATTAAGGTCAAGGGGGAGGCCTTAGGCTACCATTGGCTGGTGCCAATAATCTGAGGTGGAGGGCTGAGCGACGTGATTGAAAAATTTAAAATTTTCGTAAGGGATGGCTAGAATTTGGGTTTAAACCATGGGGGAGCCTTGGTTTTAGATTTTCTGGCCACTAGGGCGGCTGGTTAGGCTAGGGAAGGTGGCTAGTTGGCTCAAGGAGTTCAGGGATATTTAATTGTGATTAAATTAGGGATTGAGAATGCTAGTTGCATGGGTTTAAGAGTTAACCAATTTTAGGGGAGGAGTTTCCATAAATTGGGGGACCTTTGGTCCTTGCCACCAAAGTGGGCTTAGCTAGGATTGATGTGGCTAGCTCATAAGCTTAGAATGACACTAAGGTGATTAAGTTTTAATCAAATCAAAAGATTAGGGAAAAATTTTGTTTTAGGATTAAAATGCGGTTTGGGATTGGACATTGATTTTGGGCTTGGATCTAGACCAATTGATGGTTCAAACTGTCCTAGAAAAATGTCATGAACAATTTGGGAATTAAATTTTATAAAATTGGAGATATTTCATGGTTTGATTTGATGGAATTTGGAATTGAGTTCAATTTAGGGGTAGTTGACTTTGGCTTGGGGTTTCTCTTTGGAATTATATGTGAGTGGGTTTGAATATGGTTTGAATTGGGCTTAAATATGAAGAAATTTAGTTTAGATTTGAAGTTGGGCCAATTTGAAATGTAATTGGTGGAAATTGAGAGTGATTTGGGGACTTTACAGATTTAAGAGTATTTTGGGAATTTTGGCCAATTTTGGTAGATTGGGGATTTTGGGTGCAATTAGGAACATTGGGTGGTTAGGAATTCCTTGGTGTTTTGAATGATTTTAGGAATTTTGGCATTTTTTTTAATAATATTACGGGCATTTTGGTAATTTTGGGTGGTGTAGGAGTATTTTGATAATTATGAGGTTTTTTTAGGTATTTGGGAAATTTGGGTAGTTTGAATTGCTTTAACATGACTTTTGGTGAGGAGTTGCGACTTTGGGTAATTTTGGAGGTTTTAACGCTCTAGGGGCATTTTGGTCAATTTGTGGAAACGTGGGGTAAAAGGCCAAAGTGGGATGTCTTAATGGAATTGAGATTGATGGCCATGCAAATTACCTAAACTCTTCCCCTAAATTCATAAGACCCATGGGGATGCTCATTTTGGATCCTCCACATGTTGGTCCTAGCCACCCTAGCCAAAGACTAAGGGCTTGGGGCCACCCATATGAGTACCTAAAAAGAACAGGGAGTTATGTTAGGTATAGGTAATTTTTGTGGTTTGAGTGTGTGTGTGAGGTTATGACTAAAACCAAGCCACCTAAGGTTGCCTTGGCATATCACTGATCCTATTTAAACTCACTCTTGGGTCTTCACATGTTGGTCTTAACCATCTCAAGTGAGGAATGAGGGCTTATAACCAACCATGTGGGACTTCCCAAGAAGATTTAAAAAGTGTTTAGAATTTTGATGTGGGGGGTTCCATCACTAGTCCTCTAGGATAGTCAACAAGAAATTCTTATGGTTAGATCTCAAGTTTCTAAAAAGAAGAAACTAAACCTCATATAAAATAAGGTCAACATGGTCAAGTACTTAAATAAAGTAAAAATGGAAATTAATAAGTTCATAAGCTTCTATATTGAACACATTGGGAGAGAAGAAAGCTAGATGGCAGATGTTCTGTCAAAAAACACGTGCGTTGGATAAAGTGCTTGAAAAGTTTTCAGTCAACCATTGAAGAGTTAGAAGTGATGGAAAAAGAGGTGGATGATACAAAAAGTTGGCAGATCCTTATATCCAGTACTTCAAAACTAGGAAAATCCATGGAACTATAACATATCCCTAAAGATTCAAGTTCAAATTCACCTAATATCTTCTCATGGGGGACATGCTATTTCAAACGACAACTCCCTGCTTTTAAGATGCATCAAAGAGAAGGAAGCCAAGGACATCCTCTAGGAAGCACATTTGATACACCAAAATAATATGTCATTTAAGTATACATTTTATGCTTATTTTTTTGTGATATTGCACTTTAAAGAAGGGTATTTTCATGTTTTTGTTGTAGGTATATCAATTTTAGGCATTTGGAGAAAAAGTAACAGAAAGGATGAAATTTGGAGCTAAAACAGTGAAATTTCAAATTCTGGCGCATGATGCGCCAGATGTGCCAGATTGGAAACTAGCGCCTGAACTGCCATTATACAGAGAGGTGGCGCATGAAGTGCCAGAAATGACACCTAAAGTGCCATTATACAGAGAGGTGGCGCATAAAGTGCCAGAAATGACACATTTGAAGAGCTAGATTTGGCGTCTGAGCACTAAAACCCAAAATAATGCGGTCTTAAGCATGATGGCACCTGAAGCACCAGAACCAGCGCCTGAAGCGCCAAAGATAACTTTTTGCAAATTAAGGTGGTTCGGAATTAATTTTGAGCTAATTTAGAAAAGGGACACTTGTTCTAAACATCCCATGGAGTGATTCAATGTATTTAGACACTTTAGAAGGTTCTTTTATGAAGGGATATGTCTATTGGATCAAAATACATATGTTTTGATTCAAAAGAGTTGACTATTTGATAGTATTTTAAGAGGGAATTTTGAATTCATTTTTGGAGGGAGACAACCTGTAATAAATGAGAGGGGAGTCTAGGGCATGAGAGTGGTGGTGTCGTAAAGAGAAGAAGAGGGGAATGAGTAAGAGAGAGAGAGAAAGTCAAGGGCTTGGAGATTTTCTTCAAGGATTGTAAGAGGAGAGGGAAAGTGAGAGATTTCTTCTTCATTACTTTTTTAAGAGATAATTGACGGTGCTTGTAAAGAGGGAAAGTGTTTGAAGAGAATTTCTAGGGATTTTCTTGGGAATGATTGTGAGATAAGTTGTGTCTTTTATTTCTTTGTTTTTGTAAACATATTTTTATGGTTATATATGAAATCCGTGAGTAGACTTCTTTATCATTCTCCCTACTTTGAGATATGGTTTTGTGAAGAATTGATTTTGTGTTATACTATTTTAAATGTCAATAATTTGTGGTGATTTGAACTCCGATCTTCATTTACTTTTTGATCTGACCAATTGAAATGTTAAAATATGTTGAACAACATATGTCTTGAAAGGAAAATGATTTTTACAACATAGTGAGAGTCACATTGGATTCCATGGGAGAGGATGGGTTAAGTGCAAAGAAATAGGGAAATATATTTAGTTGGATGCAAAATTAGAGATTTTAAGGTCATAGAATAAAATCCTCAATTTGGTCCACTTGATTGGAAAGTAATGTGAGATTGTTAGCCCTCAGATGAGAGAGTAGTGGGAGCTCTGGAGTGGCAACCGATATCCTCCTAGCCTAAACACGAAATCAGGGACCAAACTCTGGATTAGTCAATGTTCTTTATGCACTTAAAAGAGGGTAAAGAGAAGGATTGCTCCTAATTGACACAAAATAATATATATATATATATATATATAACAATCCATATACTCATTGTGAAAAGGAAAGATGCTTTCTTAAATTTGAACTCTTCATCACAAAAACTTTGTTTAATTTTTGTAATTTTACTTTGAAAGTTTAGTTAATTTGTTTAATTAACTTAGTCCTTTAAGTGCATTTTATTTAGCATTCACTCATTTACTTCAGATTCAAATTTCATACTTCACTTTTGTAGTTTAAGTTGTAGTTTATATTATAATCATAAGAATTTACTTATAAGCATTTCCAACTTCCCTATGGGATCTATATCTAGGACTCCATTCGAGGCCTTGAGTACTTAAGCAATACATATACTTGTGTTATTTTTAGATCGTTTTGATAGTTTAAGGATTTTAGAACGATATAACTATTTTCACTAAAGTTATTTTTATTGGGATTAAATTGCATATTTACTATTGTATCTATCATGTGTATTTTATAATATTGAAAAATATTTTGGAAAAATAACATACTAAATCTGCCCGCATCAAGTTTTTGGCGCTGTTGTCGGGGAAGTAATGGAAAATATTAGTAAGTTATTTTATAATTTAAATCATTTTATTTAAAACTTAAAAAAAGTTGTTGTAGTTTAGTTTGAATATTTTTATATTTAAGTGTGTTTTATTATTTTTAATTACTTATTGTGTTTGTTTATGCGTAGTGTAAGATCTAAAGATTTAGTACCTTATGATTTGAAGTTAGAAAGAACTATTAGAAAAATTAGAAAACAACGAAAAGAGATAGGTCATTTTAGCAAAGTGGCTTGCAACTCAAGTAATGCTAGAAATGAAAATGAACATCATCAGAGACCTTTAAGAGATTATGCTAATACTAGAACAAATGAAATTCATTTGAGTAAACGAAACCCTGCTGTAGCGACCAATTCATTTGAGCTTAAATCTGCTATTATCCAAATGGTATAAGATAGTCATTTTGGGGGAAGACCAACTAAAGATCATAATTTACACCTTGCTAGTTTTTTAGAATTGTATGCTACTTTTAAATATGATGGAGTGTCTAATGATGCAGTCAAACTTAGACTTTTTCCTTTTCATTAAGAGATAAATCTAAGATTGGTTAAACTCATTAACACCTGGATCAATGAGAACTTGGAGAAACTTATCACAAAAATTTTAATCTAAATTTTCCCACCTTCAAAAACTGCTAAGCTTAGAAACAATATTACAACATTTTGTCAGTTTGAAGAAGAATCAATTTATGAAGCCTGAAAAAGATTTAAAGATCTCCTTAGGAAGTGTCTACAAAATGCATTACCCACCATGCGTTACCGAATTGGTTAATAATTCAAACTTTTAATAGTGGAGTCGGCACTATTTTTAAGTTGAGTTGCCCATTGGAAGCTGTCGGTCACCGAAATCGAAATCCCGTTGCCCGCTTCAGAAGGACATTTTAATTTACACACATATATATTTAGTTTAGAAAAATATGAAATCAGAAATCAAACTGACTCCATATTTTTCATAGTTTAAATGAAAGGGCACTATACCTATCTATCCCGAAGGATAAACACGATGAGGCTTAATCAAATAAACTAAGAAATGTATGACGTCCGTTTGGTCTGCAAAAACATTTTATTTGCTGATAATTTCCCCTATTTAATATGAAGAATTAAATAGGGTTTATATTAAGCTGGGTTCAGACGAGCTTCCTATAAGGGCAAGCCCATATAGTTAATTACATCCTAAATGACCGAAGTCATCTAAGAAAACTCTCGATAAAAATCAGGAAATATTATCTTTATGGAGTTCAAAAGGATAGGACTCTCCAACGAGATCGGACAAAGAGGTGTGAAGGGGGAATTGTTCAAATTTGAAACATTTATTGTAGAATCCAAAGGTGGAAGGTCTAGGGGATGTCACAGATTCGGGGGAGAACCTCAGTGACTTCCCGGTCAATCCTATTGTTTGGCTTCATTTTTTAGGATAAATTATTTAAGTGCTTCATCCTGCCAATTTTATTTATCAGGGCTTACATTCGTGTGTAAAAATCACACAAATAGCCTGGATGATGTGAGGATTTAGGTTGTGACAAACGACAACCTCAGGATCTTAAGACGAGTTAGGACTTAGATTGTACAACAGAGCTGTACAAAGGCCTAATGATGAGTTGAGGATTTATGTTGCATTAGGAAAAACCTCATAGTCCTATGGCTTGGTTGTTTAATTATAAGGAAGGAATTCGTTTAGATGGGGAAGACATGTTTTGCTATTGAAGATGGTTGTGTTGCCCACCATGCTAGCTCCAAGCTCCTTGCCGTGATGAGTTTGAGTTTTACAGGGTTTTAAATTATGATGTCAAATCAGATGGACCTATGGTTGTAGTTCTTTAAATTTTATGGGGGATGTTAAAGGGGTTTTATGGGGGATGTTAAAGTTGATTAGAGCGACACCAGTTAGGATCCTACGGTTCCCTCGTTCCAGCACCAATATTTTCTATTTGATTCACTTAGTCCAGATGAATTTAGTAAACTCAACTTAAGGAGTTCTGTACTTTCATTTAGACCGTAAGAAGCCTCGTTAGCAACTGTAGGTTACCTCCTCTAAGGGATTCCCAATCATCAAATAGAGACATCTTAATTTAGTTGTGATTATTGTTTTTGTGATGTTTGTGATTAAATTTTGAGTTGTTTTATATTTGGAATGTTGTGGCAGTGAATTTTATCTTGGTTGATTATAATTTTGATTTAGGGTTTTCGTTTTGGTTTTGTGGCTATCCTAGCAGTTTTGGTTTTTCTGCTAGGGGACAACACCGTTTTTCATTGTTTAACATGCAAGTTCTGTAAGCATAAAAGTACAGTGTGAAAGTACAAGAAAGATGACACTGTAAACTATAAAAAGCGTACCTGGTGAGTCTTCTTGTTCCACCACCTGAATGTTCCACCAGAGTCTTCTTGTTCCACCACCTGAAACTCAAAATGCATGTGAGAGCACTTTACATAAAGCGAAAAAGTAAGGTTTTTGTGATCTACCTAACCCTAGGTCATATCTTGGTGGGTCCCTATTGACTTGGTTAAGGATGATTTTGTCAAGCAAAACGTCAAGCAAAACATATTAAGAAGCCTAGTAGACCTCAGAGGTATCTAATAGCTCTGGAGAAAGAAGCAGGTCCATGCTTCCCTCTCACTGCTTGGTGAAAAGTCTCGACCTCATTTAAGCTTATTATGTTGCTTAATAACTCTTCCTGTAAATACCTTTAATGCTTTGTGAACATTGATGTTTCAATTATCCCTAAGAGTAGGGTAATTATCACTTATAATTTAATTTGAGAATTATGTAGGTGAAGACCCTTAAAGGGGTAAGTAAATGTCATCAAGTCACTTAGCCAACTTTTTAATTTGGTTTTGTAGTGTTTTAAAAGTGTTCAATTTTAATTATGGGTACTTTTCTAATCCTCATTTAATTAGACTTGATTTAGCTTAGATCACTACTAAGCTCTTTAAACTTTTGATAGATGTCTTAGTTATATTTTGAAAGAGTTTGAATTTTTAGGTGATGATGATTCATTATAAAAAAATTTTAGAACTCATTTGAATCATTAAATAGGGGTATTAAATTGATGAGTTATTAACACCCAAAATCATACCCCTGAGTCTAGATCATTTAATTTGATAGACTCCCAAAGTTTTAATAACTTAAGGAAATTACAAATTTATCCTTTAATTAATAAAAGTGAGATTGGTTTCTACCAATTAATCCCCTGTGTTTTAATCATCCAAATATGTTAATCAAGATCAAAATTTTCCCATTTCCCCTTCTTGAATTAAGCCTAAATGATAATTAAGACTAAATTTCCAAAATTAATTACACTTTTGCCTCTAAGGCTCTATCACTTCATAATTTGTCAAATTTAACTCAAATGACTTTGAAATGTTTATCTCACCTCACTCATGGGTCAATTAAGACATCAGAGGAGAGAATGTGATTTTTCAAAATTTAATTAAATTTAAATATTTATTTTTATGCAAAAATAGTATTTTTTAAAGAAAACTCCATAACTTGACCAATAAAAAGCCTAACCCTTGAAATTTTTATTGGAGGTAGACTTAGATAAGGGAACTACTAGGACCAAATTTCATGATTTATTGAGTTATATTTGAATTATTAGAAATATTTTAATTTTTGGAGCATTTATTAATTATAAAATAATTTAAATGTCAAAAATTATGTTTTATATTTTTATTAAATATTTTTGAGGTCAAGAAAACTAGAGAAATAAATTTCACATTTTTCTAATCTTTCTTTAAATTGTTGGAATTATTTTAGTGAAAATCCATTTTTTAGCCTTTAAAAATAAATTTATTAGCCTTTAAAAAATATTTTAACCTTCAAAATTCAATATATTCACTTACAAAATTAGGAAAAATATTCCAATTGTTCCTAAGTTCTTAGGAAACAATTTAGAACATTTCTATGATTTTTTTTTTATCTTTTGTGATTTTTATCATTTTTTAAATATTTAAATATTAAAAATAGACTAAAAATGAAGTTTTTATTTCAATCACCATTTTATTTTTAGAAAATTTCTTTGATCACAGAGAACTCAAAAAACTAATTTTTATAATTTTTTGATTTATATTTTAACTATTAATAATCATTTTAGTTTTAAAAATGACACTTAATATAGAAATTAATTTGAGTTATCAAATGAGCTCCAAATATTTTGAAATTTTTTATGGAGAGTTCTCTGAACTTCAAATTACAGTGGAGATTAAAAATAAGTCATTTAGATTTCTAAATTTTGATGTTTATGTTTCCCAAAATTGATTTTCTTAGTGTTTTATGGTTTGTGAAAATTAAGTGCATTTTTAAAAACATGGCTCATGAAACATTTTCCAAAGGGTTTGCTAGTCATGACAAACCTTCCAAAATTTTCTTAGAATTTTTTAAGCAACATGCTAATGATTATGATTAATTTATGCAAATAATAGACATAAACTTAAAAAATATGGATCTCTGTCTAGAGATCACTTCTAACTTTGGAAAAATCAGAGAATGTTCCCTAAGATAGAAGCAACAACATGCCAAAATTTCAAGCCATGGTAAAATGTCTACATGCGTGGAGAATCAGAAGACTCAAAATAATATTAAATTAAATTAAAATAAAATATGCATCAAATGAACTTCAAACTATTTCCACATTGTTCTCCTCTATTGGCTGAGCAAGAGGGTATTTTTATTTTTATTTTGTGATTTTTCTACACCAAGATATGAATTTTTAAAGTTTAGGGAATTAAATAAATAAAAAAAACCCTAATTTTCTAATTAAGTGACGCGGCGCCGCGTCAACCTACGACGGCTCCGAAGCTCCACGCACCATGCTCCCATTTAACGCCGCCTTTCATGCCAGCAGCCATGCGTACCGCCTTTTCATTCTGTTTCTCCATCCAACGCGATCAGAGCCATCTGTGCGATACATGCGCGATCCAATGGCGCGGGTTTATCGTCCCCCACGCCCTAACCCGAGAACCGTTCATTTTTGAACCTTGATGTCTCACTCATTTCTCAACCAAATCAAGTGAAATTTGTTTCTAAATGCTTATCTTGAATAGTAGAACATATCCATACAACAAACTTGTCATTAAACTAACTCTAATCAAATGGAGAACCAAAATAGGCTCGGGTAGAGGGGAAGTTCAATATCTTTGCTCTGATAAGGGAAGCTTCAATCAGAGGTACTCGACACATTTGTAGAGGTCCAAGGAGGCTAGGGATTGAGCCTCTTGCTGTGGTGAAAGTTATAGGTAGTAATTTGATCAAGCTCGATTTCAGGTGTTGGTCTGTATGAGAGGGATTTGATGGGGGATTTGATGGGGCTTCTTCTTCCTTTCACTGTGGCGATGGTGTGGGTGCGTTTAATTGGAGTTTGGTGGATTTTGGAGCTATGGGGAGTATTGTCCTAGTTTTGGCAGAAGTTTGAGCTCCAAATTGAGCTTCCACAGTGGGGATCAGTGGGGGAAAATGGTTGGCTTAAGCTGAGGAGGACTCAAAGAGCTGTGGGATCAATTTGGAGGTCTCTCTTTGAGAAAATTTCAGCACCTCTCCCCTTGGTCATGGAGGTGAGCTTTTATAAGAATGGTCAATGGTGGCTCTGTGGGTCAATTGAAGGGTGTAAAGTGCTGCCTATGAGGAGGGCACAGAGGCTCTAAACATAAAATTGGATGAGGTGGCCTAAAGGTTTGAATTGGGTTTTGGTTTAGGGGAGCTGGCTCACAAATTTGGTGTTTTCTGGCCACTAGGCCAACCGACAAGGACAAAGGAGTTGGCCAAGAGGTCAGGTGAGCTAGAGGGAGGTTCAATTATCACTTAACCCCAAGGTTTAGTCATAATTGTGAGAATTTTGGCTTAAGACCAAAATATGGGCATAAATCCCTTCATATAGGGACCCATTGGTCCATAGCTTGGTTTGGTGGATTTTGTAAGGTTTATTCTGGTCCAATGGAAGGGATTAGTGGTTGTGGTGATTTTTAGTTGGCCAATTTGACATGGGTAGGTTAATTTTTGGTGAAGGGGTCCATGTAGGTCAATTTGGCCAAAGCTTGGGTTTGGGCTAGGCTAGCCATGACCTTGAAATAATTGTGTATATGATTTTCATGAATATTTTTGGAGAAGACTTGAAATAATTTTGAGTTCCATTGGGGGCTCAATTTGAAGGATTTTGGGATTTTGGTCAATTTGGGCATGTTGGGCTAGACTTGGGTCTAGATTGGGCTAGGCTTGGGATAAGTCCAAATTGATTGTTAAGAATGGTCAATACGAATGTGATGAAGAGTTTTCAACATAAATTTGGTGCCAATTTTGGGGTTAAGGCAATCAATTTGGTGGAATTTTTTGAGACATGGCCAATTTAGAGCAAAATTGGGGCTGTTTGGACTTAGATCAAAATTAAATGAAATTAAGCCTTCACCAAGGTCAATTGAAGGTCAAGTTTGATGTGTAGGAGTGTTATAAAGAGTTTTCAACATAAATTGTGGCAAATTGAGTAGGCTATAGGTTCAAGTTTGTGAGATTAAGTCATATGGCCAAAATTGAGAGTTTAATTTAGATCAAAATTGGGCTCAAAGCATGGGTCAATTGACCTTGGATTTGGTTTAGATTGGTTATATGGAAGGTGAATTTGTGTTTAGAATTGAAATTAGGGAAAATTGGGCCCAAATTGATGGACATTTGAGGTAAATTTGGGGAAAATTGGGCCTTTAAAGGCAATTCAGGGGTTTTAGTCAAAATGGTCAAATTAGTCAAATTGGGTCATGTGGTAGTTGAGAAAAATGAAATTGAGAATATTTAGAAGGTTTTTGGAATTATTTTGGATTTTAAAGAATTTTTGGAATTTTGGGACAAAGAGGGGTATTTTGGTAATTTGGCCAATTTGGGGATTTTGGGTAGTTTAGGTGTTTTCAAGGTGTTTGAAATGATTTTTGAATCAAGTTGGATATTTTTTACTAGATTTGATTAGGGTTTAAAGGGTACTTAGATAATTTGGGGAAATTTGGGGCAAAATGCCAAGTTGAGTATTTTTGGTAAAATTAGGGTGCCAACCACCATAAATAAGTTATGGACCAATGGTAACCCCATTTGGGTCCTTTATGTACAGGTCTTAGCTAAACCCCAGCCTAGGGCTAGTACGTTTAGAGGACCATCTACATGGGTCTCCCAAAGGATCAATGGATCAAAGTCAAGGAATTTTGGGTTTAGGGTATTGAGTGATTGTGAGTGAGGTGATTGTAGTGAGTGCCTTAGCTCTAGACCAACACCCAGAGTCAACCCTAAGGGCATGCAATCCTATGGGAACTCACCATGGGGCTCCCCGATATTGACCCCGCCTACTAAGTGCTAGAGGTTAGGACCAATATGTAGAGCTTCAAGTTGAGTAAAGAGGAGTTTAGAATTTCTAATGGTGAGGGTTCATTTTCTAGTTTTTTACGAATAGTCAATAGGAAAGACTTATGGTTAGACCCTAGGCTACTAAAGAGGAAAACTAGACCTCAACCAAAAGTGAGGTCAATAGTGGATTTGTTGGATCTCTTAGATCGATAATTGATGCTGTTGCTGGTGGATCATTAATGTCAAAACAATTTGATGAAGCATATTATTTAATTGAAGAGATGGCTACTAATAATTTTCAATGGCCCTATGAAAGGGTCAATCTAAAAAAAGTAGCTAGTACTCATGATTCTGATGCAATATCTATGTTAGCTGCCCAAATAGCTGCTATATCAAAGAAGATGGATCAATATGCAATGAATTATTCTCAGACATCACCTGTGCTTAAGGAAAACTCATTCGGACAAATGATAGAATCTCAATCTTCTTATGAGACTTTAAATGCAATAAATAATGGTTCTAATAATCCTTATGCCAATTATTATAATCCTGGTTGGAAGAATCATCCAATTTTTTTTTGGAATAACAATAACTATATTGTTACAAATCCACAATGGGGAAACAACGCCGTGAACCTATTTAGAAACTCCAAAAATCACGGGAATCCAACTTATAAACCTTATTACCCTACAGGTTTTAATAATTTACGGAGTAAAGAGAAGAAGTTATTAATAGAAGAATTGATATTGCATATGGGAAGCCAATTACAAAGTCAAGGAGCTACAATTAGAAACATGGAAAATCAATTGAGATGTATTGCTACTGCACTTAGCAATAGACCTTCAAGAACGTTGTTTAGTAATGTTGAAGTAAATCCTAAAGATCAAAACAAAGAGCAAATTAAGGCTATTCAACTGAGAAGTGGAAAAGAATTGAAAAACAGAGTTCAAAAAGAAGTGGAATTTGAAGTTGAAAAAGATGAGGTGGAAATGAAAAATCTGTTGAAAATTTTCATTTTGAGTCATAATGTCTTATTAAACTAATGAAAATCACTGTAGAAAGATAACCACCTCCATTTCCTCAAAAATTGAAGTAAAAAATAGAGATAACCAATTTTCAAAATTTTTAGAAATATTGAGGAAATTGACGATAAACATTCCATTTGTGGAAGCTTTAGAACAAATGCCAAGCTATGTGAAGTTCATGAAGGATATACTTAATAAGAAAAGGAAGTTTGTAGATAATGAGTCTGTTGCACTCAGTGAGGAGTGTAGTGCTATAATTCAGATAAAGCTTCCAGAAAAACTCAAAGATCCTGTTAGTTTTACTTTTCCTTGTGCTATTGGCTAAAGATTTTTTGAAAAGTTTTATGTGATTTAGGAGACAATATTAATATTATGCCTTTATCAATTTTCAGAAGTTTGGGTTTAGGAGATATTTCACATACTACTGTAACTCTTCAATTAGTTGATCATTTGATTACCTATCGTAAAGGAGTTATAGAAGATGTTTTAGTAAAAGTTGATAATTTTATCTTTCTTATGGATTTTATTGTATTAGATATGAAGTAAGATAAAAAAATTCCTATCATTTTTGGAAGAACATTCCTTGACACTGGAAGAGCTTTAATAGATTTGCAGAAAGGAGAACTAACTATAAGAGTTAGTGATCAAGAGGTTACATTTAATATTGAAAAATCTATGAGATACCTTACAAAAGAGTAAGAGATTGAATGTTTTAGAATGTATATCAACAAATATTTAAGCCATAAATATTTCAAGAAGATATTCAAAAAAATATTCAAAAAAAAAATTGGAAAAGAATATTTGGAATATGAAGATGAGGATAAAATTCAAGATGAATCTACAGAAGTGAGTAATGAAGATGTGGATTATGTTCAATAAAAATTTGAAATGTTAGATCCTTCAAAAAGTAACAAGAATTTGATTTCATCTAATTAGAAACCTCTTGAACTAGAAATGAAAACATTTCCTACATATTTAAAGTATGCATTCTTAGGAGATTTATCCACATTACCTATTATAGTATCCTCAGAATTAACTGATACACAAGAATAACAGTTGTTGGAAACTTTGAGAAGGAAACTTTGAGAAGATAGAAGATATAAGAAAGCCTTTGGATGGCCAATAGCTATTATTAAAGGAATCAATCCTTCAACTTGTATGCTTAGAATTTTATTGGAATATCAACATGAACCAAAAGCTGATCCTCAAAGGAGATTGATTCCTATGATGAAAGAAGTTGTCAAGAAAGAGATTTTAAAATGGTAGATGCGGGGATAACATATCAAAATAATATATCCTATTTTAGACAGTGCTTGGGTGAGTCTAATTCATTGTGTTCCAAAGAAAGGAGGTGTGATTGTTGTGATAAATGAGAATAATGAATTAAAACCAACAAGACATGTCACTGGATGACGGATTTGCATTGATTATAGAAAATTAAATTCTACCACCAAAAAGGATCATTCTTTTTTACCCTTTTTAGACCAAATGTTCAATAGGCTGGTTGGGCATAAATATTTTTTTTTTATATGGATATACCAGTTATCATTAAATACCTATTGCTCCAGAGGATCAAGAAAAAAACAACATTTACTAGTATTTATAAAAATTTTGCTTTTTGACAAATGTCATTTGGATTATTTAATGCACCTGCAACATTTCAACGATGTATGATGTCAATTTTTAGTGATTTAATTTAAAAATGGATGGAAGTCTTTATGGAATTTTTTTTGAATTTGGAACTTCTTTTGAACTCTGTCTAAATCATTTAGAAAAATTTCTAGAATGATGTGAAAAGTTTAACCTCGTATTAAATGGGGAAAAATGTCAATTTATGGTTGCAGGAGGAATTGTGCTTAGGTATAAAATTTAAAAAAATGACATGAAAGTAGATCATGCAAAAATACAAGTTATAACAAACTTACCTCTGCCTACTACTGTGAGAGGAGTTAAGAGCTTTTTTGGACATACTGGATTTAACAGGTGATATATTAAAGATTTTTCAAAAATTACAAAGCCTTTATGCCAACTTCTGAAAAGAGATACAAAATTTGACTTTAACTAAGATTATCTTAGAGCTTTTGAAACTTTCAAGGAAAAATTGATCGCTACTCCTATAATTGTTTCACCTAATTGGGAGAAACCTTTTGAATTAATGTGTTATGCAAGTGATTATGTAATTGGAGTTGGTTTAGGGCAGAGATATGATAAGATTTTTAAAGTTATATACTATGCTAGTAAGACTCTTAATGATGCTCAAATTAACTACACCATTCCTGAAAGATAGCTATTAACCATTGTTTATGCTTTTGATAAGTTTAGGTCATATTTAATTGAAGCTAAATGTGTTGTGCATACTGAACATTTGATTATTAAATATTTAATGCAAAAGAAGGATGTCAAACCTAGATTAATTAGATGGGTACTTCTGATGCAAGAGTTTGATTTTGTAGTAGTTGATAGGAAAATGACTGATAATAAAATTGTTGATCATCTATCTAAGCTAAAACAGGTAGAAACACTTGGTTTCAAAAAGAAATTAATGAAACTTTTCCTGATGAACAACTTTATGTTGTAAAAGGATGGGAAATACCTTGGTATGCTGATATTGTGAATTATATTTTAAGTGGTATTTTACCATATGGAATGACAAAACATCAAAAAAAGAAATTCATTCACAATGCAAAATATTATTTTTGTGATGACCCATTTTTGTACAAACAATGCAAAAATTTAGTAATGAGACGATGCACCTTGTAAAGGAATTTAGGAAATTATTCACAAATTTCATGATTCTGAATTTGGAGGTCATTTTGATAATGATAGAACTATTCATACAATTTTGTAATCTAGATTTTATTGGCCTACTCTATTTAGAGATCTTAACAGTTATACCAAAAAAAATATTATGGATGTCCAAAAGTAGGCTATATTTTTAGAAGAAATGAAATGCCCCTAAAATTTATTCTTGAAGTTAAATTTTTTTCTGTAATATTTCAAAAAGAAATACAATGCCACAAAAATTTAATTTGGAAATTGACATTTTTGATGCATGGGGATTGGATTTTATGGGACCATTTATACCTTCATTTGGAGATGTGCATATTTTGATTGTAGTGGATTATGTTTCAAAATGAATTGAAGCAATAGTTTTACCTCGATGTGATGCTCGGAGTGTTTCTAAATTTTTAATTAAAAATATTTTTACAAGATTTAGAATGCCCAGAGTAATTATTACTCATGAAGGATCTCATTTTAGGAATTCAACAATTGCAAGGTTGGTGGAAAATTTAATATAATGCATAAAATTGCAACTGCTTATCATCTCTAGAATAGTGGTTTGGCAGAAGTATCTAATCATGAAATTAAAAGAATATTGGAAAAAAGTGTGAATCTTAATAAAATGGATTGGTGGGCATATATGACAGCTTATAAGACTCCTATAGGAATGTCCCAATATAGATTAATTTTCAGGAAGGCTTGTTACTTGCCGGTAGAATTGAAACGTAAATTTTTTTGGGCTATTAAGGAATTAAATTTCAATTTGAAAGATGCTGGTGAGAAAAGATTATTGCAATTGAATGAGCTTGAAGAAATTAGAAATGAATCTTACGATAATGCTAGGATTTATAAGGAAAGAATGAAAGAATGACATAATCAGAAGATAATAAAAAAAGAATTTGAACACGGATAAGAAGTTTTTTTATACAATACAAGATTAAAATTATTTCTTGGAAAACTGAAGTCTAGGTGGAAAGGGCCATTCAGAATTGTTAATAATGAAGGTCAATTCTATTTTGCACAAAATAGAATTTACTTGGGGAACAAACCGCAAAAACACATAGAAAATTTTGATAATTTTTACATTGTGAAACATCATTTTTACTATTTATGGAATGATTTTTAAAAAAAGAATTTGAACACGAATAGAATGTATGATAATTTTTGGAAGAACAAACCGCAAAAACACATAGTAAAACATCATTTTTACTATTTGGGGTGTCTCCTACCTCTAAACTGTGACATAAGGCTTCACATTGTGCTCATTAGAGAAGATTTCGAAGGCCAAAGTTTTTAGATTTCATCTTCTCTTGATAAGAGCTTCACTTTAACCTAGAAATTTTTTATTTTCACCATGGATTGTTCCTACATTATGAGAGATCCAAAATTTGGGATTTTTTATGGAAAAGCTTGAAGAAAACCCATGGTGAAAAGTTTCTTACCAAATAATTTTACTTGGGGAGTTAGATTTTTAATTTTGTTATTTATTTGGATTTTATTTGGATTTTCATAGAAATTTTGATGGTTCCACGAGTAAAGAGAGGAAAGCCAAGTAGAGATTTTAACGCGAGGAAATTTGTCAATTTCAAAGCGCAACACTGTTATGATACTCAAATGGAATCAAGAAAATTGATAAAGGAACACACATTTGCTAACCCAGATGGCGAGATCGAGAGGTTGATTATCACCAGAAATTGGGAGAGATTTTGCTACTTGACTGCAGTAGCTATTGTGCCTATGATCTGGGAGTTCAATGCCAACTTGCGATTCACTACTGATGATCACATCCTGGTGATAGGTAAGCAAGTTGAGTTTTCAAGAAAAAAGGATAAATGCATTTTATGGATTGAGAAATGCATTTCAATATGAATATGCTGCATTTTTTATGACTGATTCATTACTGGATGAAGTGACTTCCTTTGTGACTGATGGAAAAGGAGAATGGAAAATTAAAAATAATAAGAAAGTTAACTTATTTGCTTCCATGATGACTATTGAGTCGAAGGTATGTCACTACTTCATCTTCGCTAAATTACTGCCAATAAATCATCTGAGCAAAGTAATGAAGGATAGAACTGTGCTAAACTTCTGCATTCAGAAAATGAAGGCAGTAGATGTTGGTGCTCTTATAGCTCATCATGCTCGGAGTATAGCTAGCAGTGCTACAACTAGTGGTTTTGGTTACCCTGCCATGATTTTCACTTTATGTGAGCAATCAAGAGTAGATTCCCATAGAAATGAGGAAACGCTGCAGTCACAAAATCCTATTGGGAAGCATACGGTTCACAAAGTTGAATCATTTGTTGAGTCCAAGAGTGGAGCTAGTGATAGATCCTCAACTTCAACTACAGAGGCATCTACTTCTCGCTCTGCTTCACTTGAAAATATTATAGAGCAGCTCATGATTCAATAAATGGATATTGTGAATATGCAAAATAGGATTGGAGGAATTGAAGCAAGGAATGCTTACAATGATGAATATAAGCAGAGGAGAGTTCAAAATGATAAGTTTACGAGGAGGCTATGGTTAGATATCTTAGGGGTGAGTATAATGTGGAATTTCCAACTTGCCCCAACTTCACTCCTTATGCTCCAGATCATGATGAAGAAGAAGAAGAAGAAGATGATGATGGTGATGATGATGAAGAGGAAGGAGATGAAGATTGATATCTTAGGAGTTAGTTTGTTTGATGTTTGTTTGTAAATTTTATTGATTGTTATTTGTTGTCTTTTAAAACTGATGTAGTAAAGTGATGATGATGAAGAGGAAGGAGATGAAGATTGATATCTTAGGAGTTAGTTTGTTTGATGTTTGTTTGTAAATTTTATTGATTGTTATTTGTTGTCTTTTAAAACTGATGTAGTAAAAAATTTCATTTTGTGCTATGGACGTAAATTATAATAGTAACTGTAGATTTTTTACTTTTTCTGCATTTTTAGCATTTTCAGTTTTTATGTCTGTTTTTAATTTTTAGCACATCCTTTAAAATATATTATATTTCATTTATTGTTTGAAAGTCTGTATGCATTTTAAAAGTTAGTACCTGCAGTATGCCAGAGCCCAGTTTCATACTCGAAAACCCTCTACATGTTAGTTTTTATTTTTATGCATTTACTGTTTTCTTTGACCAACTAAATTTTGTACTGAACATTTTTAAATTACTTAAAAAATTTAAGTTTGGGGAAAAAAATTCTTTTAAAAAGAATTAAACTAAATTTTATTTGTCCTCAAATAACTATATTTTTAAAATTAATTTAACATGACCTGGTATATTAAGATTTAACTTTAAATAACTATAATTATGTTTGTAAATTTTATAGTAAAGTTAGGTAAATTTTTTTAATAATGAAGGTCAATTCTAAGTTAAAAATATTTGGTATGAAAGGATAAGACTATTTTTTCTATTTAAAGTAAAGAAAATTATACTTTTAAAGTATTAAGAATTTTAGAGTTTCATGTAAGAAGAAAAGAGTGAAAATATATGAAAAATCATAAACTAATATGAGTTTATAAAGTGAAGAAAGGTAGAGAGTTTTAACTTTAAGAAGAGGATAGTGAAGTTCAAAATTATTAAAGGCTATCCATATATAGTAATCCTCAATTGAAAAGGAAAAAGAAAAGAAGGGAATGAAAAGATCCTAAAAGAAAAAAATATAAGAAAAGAAAAAAGAGAAAAAGAAAAGAAAAGAAGATAAAAGAAAAATGAGTAAGGAGAAGCTTGAGGAGAAGCTTAATAAAAAATTTGCTTCACTTCAATTAACTTAAGGAAAAGGCTTTATTATATTTTCTAAACTTGTATTGGAGTATTAGCAACATTACTAGTAAAATTTTCATGAAATTCCTTTTAATATGAATGTTTTAAGTATTCTTGATGTGATAAATTACAATTCTTCTTGAAATGAATAGAGATTCAAAAATCTTAAATTTGATTACTAAGTACTCTTAGACTTAGAGTTTGAATCTAAGTTATTAAAGGTTTTCCTTGAATTTTACTATGTTATTTATTAAACTAAAGTATAGAAGTTATAATATCTATCATGAGTCATATGCTTTTATGTAATAAAAGTGTCACTTTAGAACAAGTAACATTTAAATTTGGAGGATTTTGATACACCAAAATAATATGTTGTTTTAAGTATATATTTTGCGCTTATTTTTGGTGATATTGCACTTTAAAGAAGGGGATTTTCGTGTTTTTGTTGGAGGTATATGGATATTTTTATATTTTTGTTGGAGGTATATCAATTTTAGAGATTTGGAGCAAAAGTAGCAAAAAGGACAAAATTTGGAGCCAAAATAATGAATTTTGAGATTCGGGCACCTAAAGCGCTAGAACTGGCACCTCAAGAACAACTTTACAAAGAGTTGGTGCTTGAAGAGACAGAACTGGCACCTAAAGCACCATTTTACAGAGAGCTGGCGCTTGGAGAGCCAAAACCCAAAACAACACAGTCTAAGCAGGATGGGGCCTGAAGCACCAAAATCAGTGCCTGAAGTGGCAGAGATGACTTTTTACAGATTAAGGCAATTCAAGATGAATTTTACATGAATTTTGAAAAGGACAATTATTCTAAACAGCCCATGGAGTGATTCCATGTATCTAGACACTTTGGAAGGTTCTCTTATGAAGGGATATGCCTTTTGGATCAACAGACATGTCTTTTAAATTCAAAAGAGTTGACTGTTAGATATAATTTTAAGAGAAAATTTTGAATTAATTTTTAGAGGGATACAACCTCTAATAAAAGAGAGGGAAGCGGTGGCTTGAAGAGAAAAAGAGGGGCGTGAGAGAGAGAGAAAGTCAAGGGCTTGGAGATTTTCTTCAAGGATTGTAAGAGGACAGGGAAAGTCAGAGATTTCTTTTTCATTATTTTCTATGAGAGAATTGAGAGTGCTTGTAAAGAGGCAAAGTTCTTGAAGATAACTTCTAGGGATTTGAATGGGAAGGATTGTGAGATAAGTTGTGTTCTTTTATTTATTTGTTTTGTAAACTTACTTTTATATATGAAATCTATTTTTTGTCATTTAATTCTCTTGAATTATGAGTAGTCTTCTTCATCCTTCTTTCTACTTTGAGATATGGTTTTGTGAATAATTAATTTTGTTTTTCACAATTTTTAATGTCAATAATTTTTGATGATTTGAACACCGATCTTCATTTACTTTTTGATCTGACCAATGGAAATGTTAAAATCTGTTGAAAAACATATGTTTCGAAAAGGCTATGGTTTCTACAATATAGTGATTCACATTTGATTCCATGGGAGAGGATTTCATCCATGGGGTTAAGTGAAAATAAATAAGCAAATATACTTTATTGGATCCAGAATTGGAGATTTTAAGGTGACAGATTAAAATCCCCAATTTAATATAGTTGATTGGAAAATGACGCGAGATTGTTAGCCCTTAGTTAAAGGAGTAGTGGGAGCTATAGAGTGGCAGCCGATATCCTCCCAGCCTAACGACGGATTTAGGGACCAAATTCTAGATTACTCAATGTTTTTTATGTACTTGGAAGAGGGTAAAGAATAGGATTGCTCCTATTTTGCACAAAAGAATATAACTTTGTTTAGTTTTCGTAATTTTACTTTTAAAATTTTAGTCATTTAGTTTAATTAACTTAGTTTTTTAAAAGCATTTTATTTAGCAGTCACTCATTTACTGTAGATTTGAATTTCATACTTCACTTTTATAGTTTAAATTGTAGTTTATATTATAATTAAATAAATTTACTTATAAGAATTTCTAACTTCTCTGTGAGATTGATACCTAAGACTTCATTAGAGCCCTTTATTACTTGAGCGATACATATACTTGCATTATTTTTAGGGGATTTTGGCAGTTTAAAGATTTAAAAAAGATAAAACTATTTTCACTAAATTTATTTTTGCTGGGATTAAATTGTATATTTACTATTGTATATGCTCTGTGTATTTTGTAATATTGAAAAAATCTTTGCAAAATTAACATACTTAATCCATTCGCATCAACATTCAAGTAATTTTGGAAGCCATTTAGGGGGAAGAACATTGGCTCATCGAGTACAAAGACAAGGTTATTTCTGGCCAACCCTTGAAATAGAGAATGTTTCATGAAGATGTGAACAATATAAAAAATTTGCTCCTCTACAACACTAGCCAGCTCATAAATTGCAATCGATTGATGATAGGTTCAAAGGGAACCAATCCTTCTTAATGTTAACCAGGCTGAGACTTGAATCAAAGTGCATAAAAACCTTTGATTGATCTATTTACAAGAGAATCCACTTATTTGATCCTCTTTCTTTCTTCTTGGAGGGCTTGAGAGGGTAAGGTCTGGGGAAGCAACTTTCACTTTCCTCCTATGCTCAGTTTACTCAGCCAAGACAAGATTTTCCCTCAAATCCTCAACGTCTGACACTCCCTCAACTTGCACATGTGCTAACCGACAACTTGTGTCAGCTCTTTTATATGTAGGGATAAAACCAGTCAAGGAGGTCGAATGATCTTCTGCGCGGAAAGGCATCTTGACGAACCTTCAGAATCTGTGGGAAACTGGGAGAAAGTCACATTATCTCCTAAATCACCTATGAATATCATGGGAGGTTTTCGTTTGATCAGTATTAATTTGTTTGTGACTTTATTCTAAATAACACTAGAAGTTTTTAAAACCAAATGAATGTAATCCGTGCCTGATGTTTGCCTTCACAACTGACCAGCTTATTTAGTTCACTTATTTATTTCTCCAATGGGTTAGTTGTCTACTTCCTTTCTCTTCTTTGACATCTTCTTCGAGAGCCGAGCGACCTTCTCCAACTGCCTTTTCTCCACAGTCTAATTAGAAGCAGCCCACTTCTCTTCTATCACTAAGACTTATTGTTGTGTATTTTAACAGACTTAACTTCATATACTTTTTACATTTGTTTATAAATGAAATTGCACTTTAAAAGAAAATATTTTTATGTTTTGGTTAGAAGAATTATATGAAGAATAATTGTAGTGAATTGGAGAAAAATCAGAGCGAAACAAGGTAATTGAAGCAATATTTTGTGCAACAAATAGTGCCTAGGCGCCACTTTCTGACATCTAAGTGCCAAAACCGCCTAGGTGCCACTTGCTTGTGTCTATGCGCCAGAACTGTCCGGAACAGTTTTCTGAGAGTTGTTTAGTGGTTCAGGGAGATGGAAAGAGAAAATTTATGCCGTCTGAGGACTTAGGAACGAAGTTCCAAGGTCTGTAACTCCCCAAGGACTTCAGGAAATCCATATTAGGGGTATTATTCCACTAATTTAAAGGGATTTGTAAGGGAATTTGTGAGCATTTGTAATGGATTGTATCAACAATTGGAAAGAGCAGTAGAGAACTCCAGTGGAAGGATTTCAGAGAGATTAAAGCTAAGTATTGTATGTTTTAATTACATTATAATCCAGTAAACACGTATTTAGTGAACTTGTTTTATTAAGTAGAGATTGTTTGATTGCCTTGTCATCCCATACAACACATATTTAGTTTATAAGCTTTATTTCATGATGTTTTCTATTGAATTTATCATGCATTGTGAGTAGAAACCCTATACTTTTTTGTGATGATTTGGTAGTAAGTGTAGGGTGTTGAAGTTTAAGAATAAATCTTAATTTTATATGTGATGAATGTTCTCCTAGACTTAATTTACATATGTTACTGGCCATAAGATTTGCTAAAACTTGATGTGCCCATTTGACTTGTCCATGAGTGGGGCAAATCAACATGAGAATGTTCACATTGACCATTTAACTATAAAATGTAGTACTTAGGAGGATGTGTAAAGTTAGGGAGATAAGTATTCTGAGAGATTCTGATTAGAGCATTCTGGGTGACAGGTGAGACATACATTTCTGGGGAAGCATATCGTTGACGTCACTTTTGGTTGAGATTTAGTTTTTTCTCTTTAGTAGCCTAAAGTCTAGCTATATGAATTTCCTATTGACTATTCTTAGAAAACTAGATAAGGAACCCTCACCATTAGAAATTTCAAACTCTTCTCCACTCAACTTGAAGTTCCACATATTGGTCCTAACCTCTAACACTTAGTAGGTGAGGTCACTATGAGGGAACTCAAGATGAGTTACCCTTAGGACTGCTGGACCTTAGGGTTGACCCTGGGTGTTGTTCTAGGGCTAAGGCACTCACTTGCAATTACTTGTACTCATAATCATTCATTACCCTAAACCCAGAACTTCTAGGCTTTGGTCCCTTGATACTTTTGGGAGACTCATGTAGGTGGTCTCCTAAATGCATTAGCCCTAGGCTAGGGTTTGGCTAAGATCACTACATAGAGGACCCAAAATAGGGTTTCCATTGGTCCATGGCTTACTGATGTTGGTTGGCATTCCAACTCTACCAAGATACCCAACCTATCCTTTTGCCCCTAAATTCTCCTAAATTACCTAGATACCATTGGGACCCCAAATTTGGCCAAAATTCTCAAATCTACCAAAATTACCCAACTTGGTTCTAAAATCATTTCAAACACCTTGAAAACACCCAAACTACCCAAAATCACCAAAATTGGCCAAATTACCAAAATACCCCTCCTTGCCCCAAAATTCTAAAAATTCCAAAAATTCCCAAAACCCCCCAGATATTCTCAATTTCATTTTTCTCAGCTATCACATGACTCAATTTTCCCAATTTGACCACCTTTGATCAAAACCCCCAAATTACCCTTTAAAGGCCCATATTTTCCTCAAATCACTCCAAATATTTATCAAATTGTTCTCAATTCACCCCAATTTCAATTCTAAACTCAAATCCACTCTTGATGTGACCAATCTAGACCAAATCCAAGCTCAATTGGCTTGGTTCCACCAAATTGAACCCATAGCCCACTCAATTGGCCACAAATTGTGTTGAAAAATCTTCATAACATCCCCATACATCAAAATTGACCTTCAATTGGCCTTGGTAAGGCCTAAATTTTATTTGATTTCAACCTAAGTCCAAAAGCCCCAAATTTGCCTCAAATTGGCCATGTCTTAAAATCCCACCAAATTGATGGCCTTAACCCTAAAATTTCCACTCCATATCTTCATGCAAAATCTTTAAAACATCTCCCTTGATCATTTGAACCATTAAATTTGGACTTAGCCCAAGGCTAGCCCAACCTAGACCCATGTCTAGCTTAACATGTCCAAGTTGGCCAACTTTCAAAAGTCCCTTAAAATTGACCTACCAATTGAACTCAAAATCACTTCAACCCTTCACCAAAAATCTTCATAAAAATTATATACACAATGTTGAATACACAATGTTGATCAATAATGTTGATCAATAAATTGGGCCATTTGACATGGCTAGCCTAGTCCAAACCCAAGCTTTGATCACTTCAACCCACATTGAACCCATGCATTAAAAATGACCTAACTGCCCCAAAGTCATCAAGTTAACTCTAGCTCAGCCATTGATACGACCCTAAGACTGTGCCAAAGCCCATCTATCCCAAGCTAGATGATCCAGGGACCAAAATTCTTCCAAATTAAGGGAGCTTATTTCTAAAAATACACATGCTTAAGATACCCTTACCAAAACTAAACCCCATTGCTTTAAATTTCTTTAACAGATTCCCCTAGATGCCCTGAGCACCTAGCCACCTCCCCCTGCCATTTCTAGCTAGCCTAGTTGCAAGAGAAGCTCAAAACTAAGAGCAAACCCACCCCATGAAAGTTCACTCAAATCAAACCTAGAGGCCAGCTTGGGAAAATTAAATTGTAGAGCTCCTCTGCTCTCCACTTAAGCAACACAATGCACTCCCTAATTGGCCATGACAGCCACCCCTTTGCAATTTTTATAAAAAGAAGAAGTGCTGAAAATTTCTTAGAAAGACCTCCCTAAACTGACCATAGAGTTTCCTTAAGATCTCCTTAGTGCATTGCAACTATTTTCCCTCACCAATTTTTACTGCCGGAGTTCAATTTTGAGCTCGAAATCTTGCCAAAAATCAGGACAGAGCCCAATACACTTCCACAGTCTACCAAACTTATTCCACACCAATACACTTCCACAGTCTACCAAACTTAAATTAACTTCACCCACAACTTCACAACAGTGAAAAAAGCATAAGCCCCCATCAAATTCCCCTCTTATAGAGCCTCTACCATAGTTCTAGACCAACACCCAAATCCAGTCATGATCGAAATCATATCTAGGCCTCACAGTGAGACTAGAGACTCAATCCCTAACCTCTTTGGGTCATAACGAACATGCCGAGATCCTCTGATCGAAGCTTCACTTCTCAGACCAAAGGTAAAAAAAATCTCTTCCTCCCGAGCCCATGTTGATTCTTCATTTAATTTGGCTTAATTTAATTGCATGATTACCATACGAATGTGTTTGTCTGACTTAGACAAGTCCATAGGATCAAACCCAAAGTAATTTGATTGAGTCTAGGTTGAGATCTTAAGGTTTTAGTGTGGACGGTTACAGGATCACTCTATCGGGGAGGATGACGGGGAGCCCTTTGATCAAGCGTGTATCGAATAGACGGAGGAGATCAAGCCGAACAACGCTTCAAAGAAACATAAACCGCTGGACGAGTTAGTAGCTACGTGGATGGCGGTGAGCGCGCCACGTGTATCCTCGGAGCTGCCTAGGATCTAGTCAGCACGCGCTGTTAAATAGATAAATCGGGATTTTTCTTATTTATTTAAATACCCCTAACTTAAAAAATTCATATCTTGGTGTAGAAAAATCACAAAAATAAAATAAAAATACCCTCTTGCTCAGTGAACAAAGGAGAATAATGTGGAAATAAATTTAAGTCCAGGTGATGCATATTTTATTTTTAATTAGTTAAACACTGATTTGAATCAATCTTTTGATTCTCCATGCTGCATGTAGACTTATCACCATAGCTTGAATTTTTGGCATGTTGTATTATTTGTGATGGGGAACATTCTTTGATTTTTTTTCAAAGTTAGAGGAGGTTCCTAGGAAGAGAATCACATTTTTCAAATTTATGTGCATTATTTGCTTAAAATAATCATGGAAATTAGCATGTTGCTTAAAAAAATTCAAGAAAATTTTTGAAGGTTTATTATGGCCAGAGAACCCTTGGAAAAATTTCTCATGAGCCAAGTCATTCAAAATACACCTAATCTTGACAACCCCAACTAAAAGACAAACCCAACTAAAATAATTAATTTTCAAAAACATAAACAAGAAAATGACTTGATTTTTGAGCTCCACTATTTTTTAGGATCCAGAGAACTCACCATAAAAATTTTAAAATATTTTGAGTTCATTTGGTAACTTGAGTTGATTTTAGAGTTGATTGTAACTTGAGTTGATTTTTAAAGATAAATAAGATTTTTGGCACTTAAATGATTCTAAAAAATAAAAAATATAACTCAAACATTTATAAAGAGTTCTTTTTTTTTAGTTCTCTGTGATCAGGGGTACTTTCTAAAATTAAAATGATATTTAAAATAAAAACTTGATTTTTAGCCTATTTTAAATATTTAAATAATTAAAATAAAAATCACAAAAATAATAAAATTCATGAAAATATCTAAATTGTTTCCTAAGAACTTCGGAATAATTGGAATATTTTTCTTGGTTTTCTAAACAAAGATATTGAATTTTAAAGCTTAAAAATGATTTTTAAAGGCTAAAATGAATTTTCACTGGCCATGTGTAATCTTCTCCTCTAAGTTGTCCGGCCTTATGGAGATTTTTGAAAAACATAAACTTAATGTTCTCTATTTAAAATATTTTATAATTAATAAATACCCCAGAAATAAAAATAATTCTTAAAATTCAAATAAAATTCAAAAAATCATGAAATTTGGTCCAAAGGCTTCTCTAGTCTAGCTCTACCTCCAATAAAAATTTTAAGGGATTAGGATTTACCTTAATCAAGTTAAGAGTTTTCTTTGAGAGTCTTCACCCACATAATTTTTAAAATTAAATTACAGATGATAATTACCTTACTCTTAGGGATATTTGAGACTCCAATGTCTATTGAGCATTATGGTGTTTTATAGGATGAATTATTAAGCAACATAATAGGTCTAAAAGAACTCAGGATTTTCCACCAGGCAGCGAGAGAGTAGCACAAACCTACTTCTTTCTCTAGATCTGTTGGATACCTCAGAGATCTATTAAAATTAATATATTTTTCTTGGCAACATCATCCTTAATTATACTCCTAAGGACCCACCAAGATATGACCTAGGGTTAGATAGGTCATCAAAATTTTACTTCCTTGTCTCATATAAACTACCTTAACATGCCTTTTGAGTTTCAGGTGGTGGAACGAGAAGACTCGCCAGGTACTCTTTTATAGTTTTTAGCGTTATCTTTCTTATACTTTCCTATTATACTTTTATACCTGCAAACTTTCATGATAAACAATGTCACCCTGCATAAAAACTAAAACTATCAGGATAGCCACAAAATCAAAACCAAAAGGAAAACATAAACCAAAACCAAAACCAAAACCAAAACTAAAACTAAAATCAACCAAGATAAAATTCACCCCCACAATATTCAAAGTATAAAACAACTCAAACTTTAATCACAAGCATCACACCAAACTACAATTACAACTAAATTAAGATGTCTCTATCGGATGATCAGGAATCCCTCGGAGGAGGTAACCTACGGTTGCTAACAAGGCTTCCCACAGTCTAAATGAAATTATGGAACTCATTAAGTTGAGTTTAGTAAGTTCATTTGGACTAAGTGAATCCAATAGAAAATAGTGGTGCGGAAACGTGGGAACCGTGGGATCCTAACCGGTGTCACTCTAATAAACTTTAACATGCCCCCCCATAAAATTTAAAGAACTTCAAACATAGGGCCAGCTGATTGAACATCATAACTTGATACACTTGAAAACTCAAACTCTTCGCGGCAAGGAGCTTGGAGCTATCATGGTGAGCAGCACAGCCATCTTCAAAAGAAAAACCTGTCTTCCCCAACTAAACCAATATTCCTTAGACTTAAACAACAAAACCATAGGACTTTGAGGTTGCTTGCTTATGCAACGTGAATCCTCATCTTATCTTTAGGCCTTTGTACAGGCCTTTGTATCTTTAGGCCTTTGTACAGCCCTGCTATACAATATAAACCCTAATTCATCTTAAGATTCTGAGTTTGTCGTCCGTCACGACCTAAACTCTCACATATTCCAGGTTATTAGTGTGATAGTTTCACACGAATGTAAGCCCTAATTAATAAAATTGACAGGATGAAACACCTAAATATTTCTCCTCAAAACTGAAGCCAAACATTAGGATAACTTAGGAAGTCACCGAGGTTCTCCTTTGGATCCATGACATCCCCTAGTTCTTCCTCCTATGGACTCT
>NW_018251070.1:212032-212426 GCF_001263595.1 Phalaenopsis equestris
AAAAAAAAAAAATTAAATAGGGGAAAAAAAAAAAAAAAACAAAGCTTTTGCAGATCAATCGAACGTCATAGGTTTCTTAGTTTATTTGATCGAGTCTCATCTTCAAGTCTTGTGTTTATCCTTCAGGATAGATACAGGTTTTTAGGTACAACGCTCTTTCATTTAAACTATAAAAAATATGGGGTCAGTTTGATTTCATATTTTTCTAAACTAAATATATATGTAAATTAAAACGTCCTTCTGAAGTGGGCGATGGGATTTCAATTATTCCGGTGACTGACAGCTTCTTACGGGCAACTCCTCCAACACAAAATAGCGTCGACAGCTTCTGGCGACTCTGCTGGGGACAAGATTTTCTCTCCATACAAATCAAGAAATATTATCTTCACACATC
>NW_018251070.1:212557-221741 GCF_001263595.1 Phalaenopsis equestris
ATTAAGGACTCTTTAAATTTTCATGTGGGGTCGGACCCCCAATAGGTGTGTTGGTGGACTAGTTCCACCTAGGCACTGTCTGCCACCAAATGGGTTCCGCACTGGTTCCTAAAATACTTCACATCTCCCTTCCAAATTTGATTTGCTATTCGACAAATTAAACCAAATTGTGTTGTACTGCGTGCACTTCAAAAGTTTCTTATATTAATTATATTTTACACTTTTTCTTAAACAAGATTTTAAAATACCCATAAATTAAGACCCGCCTGGTCTGCAGATCAACCTCTACTTTCAGTGCTTGCAGTAAAAATTACGAGGTTTTTGGCCATATAGCTAATCCCGAAACTTTCCATTTTCAAGCTTACTGCAATGGCCTACCCAATGCTGACTTTTTCCTATAACCTGCCAACGAGTTACGAAGCCCGTAACCTCGCTCCTACCATCAAATTCGGAGTTTGATTTGAAGATCTTGAGGTCATCCTTGGGAAAGCCCCGTTTGTAGTAATGAAGATTGCCGCTCCGGAAATACAAGAACCATCTGCAGACTTCTGTCTGAATTGCCTTCAAGACTTCCCTGTCTATAAAAAGTCTAAAACTGTTGCCGTCACGGCACCCGCCAGACCTGCTAGCCCCGCTGCTGCTAAGGGGAAAGAAGTAATGATTATTAATGATCCGACTGAGGAATTAACTGTCCCACCACCCATGTTTGAAATTGGATCAAGTTTAAGGACTGTACCGCTGACCTGAACTCAAAGGAGGAATCGTAACAGAAAAGTTCAAAAGTGCCATTAAAGCCCAGTCTCCCAAGGAGACACCCGTTGAGGAGGAACCTCATCAAGATGAAGAAGTGTTAGAAATTTATTATCCACTCCAACGAGGAAGTAGATTCCATCCTCTGACGGATACCGATGAATACGAGAGTATCAGGAGAATCGCTGCCGCATTACTGTCACTTCATGGACACGGTAAGGAGAGAAAGAAGATCACTCCTATCACTCGAGTTGGTGCAGTTTTCAAAAGGCTTGCCACCAAAGAAGGATGTTCAGTTAGTGAGTTGCTTAAACGAGTGGGGGATGCAATTTCCCCTCGCATGAAGAAGGAAATTTTGAAGGGTGTCAAATCCGCCAAACAGTCTCAGAAGACAACTAGAGTGCCACCTACTCGCATCCCCGTTTGGTTTTGTTTAAGGAAGAGAGTTGATGCCACAGTAATTACTAATGATTACACTGCTACCACAACCACAGGCCGTTGACCGGTTAAGTTAAGATCGGGTCTAAAAATCTTACCCTCCACCCATTATGGAGACATTCCTACAATCCCAAAGGCAAAGACAAGACAATTACCTGGCACTGTAGCCGGTCTACACCACAAGAAGCTTACTTTTCCTCGACAAATCAATGTTTCTACTAAGACACTCCATCCTGAGACATCATCATCGAAAAAAAAAGGTATGGGTACCCAAGATCGCTGCACCTATACAGTCCAGTGAACCTGCGGGACAGGAAATGAAACCAGGGTCTGAAATATCTGACATCATCGCAACAATAGCCAACGAGATGGAAGAACAAGTAGAGGATGTACATCAGGGTCCTCCAGACCTTAAAGCAATGAAGGAATCAATAATTGAAGAGAAAGTTGAGAAACTCAGGATCGAGATTTCTGATAGAGATGATGAAAATTTTGATTACAATGATTACTTGGAGGAAGACTTCATGGTTGTCCATGTAATTGAAACCAGAGCCGCCACATCTGCGCGCTAGGCTCAACCTCACACCGAAGAGAACGCCAGAGATGAGTTGCATAGGGCCGTCCTCCTAAGGGATGAGCAAGTTAGTCTACTGGAGAAAAGAATAGAAGGGATGACTGCAGCTATGACCGCCATGGCCACCATTTAGGGGCAATCACAAGCTCCGCAATTGGCTTCTCCAGAAATTAACCAGCCGGAAATCATACACACAAATAAAAGAAGAGAGGTTACTTTAGCAAACAAAAATGAGCAACCGAAGAAAGATTCTCCATCAAGTTCCATGCCATAAAAGAAATTCAAGCAAATTGTTGAACAAGTGCGGGACGCCTTAACCTAATCTAAGGGTGGTGCATTGGTTCTAAAGGATAGACCTTACCCGTAAGAATTCGATGCCGTGCCTTTCCCCAAGGGTTTTGTCGCCCAAAACTTGAAGATATTCAATGGGACTGGAAATCCCAGACAGCATATAGCACATTTCCGAGCCAGCTGTGGCAACATCAGAAATAGTGAAGCTCTACTCTTCCAACAGTTCGTCAGCAGCTTGTCAAGAATTGCTTTTGACTGGTATGACGGTTAAAATATTTTTTGAATTGGAACAACTTTTTGTGAAAAGATTTGCCGCGCGCAACATCATGTGTCTATTGGAGAGCTCATGATGGAAAAGCAAAAGCCTAGAAAAATTTTGGTAGAGAAACCTTAGCATGAAATGTGAACCTCAACTATAAGAACATCATGAGATTGAAATTCTACTAAAGAGCATTCATAGGCTAGTAGCTTTCATGCTCAAGGGACTCACCATCAAATCCTTCGAGAAGCTACTCAGTAAAGCCAACAGTCTTCAAGAGGAAATAAAGCACATGGAGCCACACGAAAAGGCTAAGGTGACCAAAGTGTTCGAAAAGAAATCAGGAGTAGTAGCGACTGTCGACAAAAGAAAGCAGCCGTTAAAAATATATGCAGATGAGCATAGCCAGTCTTTGTCACAATATTCTTAGAAACAGAATAGTCAATCCAACCAGCGACCGCCTTAAGAAGGATCACCTTGGGTAGGGGATAAGAAAATGTCTCTGTCAGAGTGACGTAAGATCGTGTATTCTTTCAAAGATGAAGCTATACCTAAAATATTCAAAAGTTTGATGAAGAAGCCAGAGTTCAAATTACCAGATCCAAAGAAGCCCGAAGAGGTGCATAGGAAGAATGAGCCAAATAATTGCCCATACCACCGGTTGCTCGGGCACACCATAGAAAAATGCTTCATATTTAAAGATTGGCTCAAGAGGAAGCTTAAAGAAGGGAACATTACAATCCCTAAAGAATATTTAGAAGAACCTGAAAAAGGTTCCATAGATATGATTTTGGCCAAGCCAATCTCCCCAATCGATCCGTATACTGGAACAGATGGATGGAGTACAAATTGGTATGAAGTCAAGAGGGTCCTTATTTAAATACAGGATTCATCAAAACAAGCTTCTACAAATACCAAAGAAGAATGGAATGAGGTCTGGAGTAGATCATCCAATAAAATACCGAACAAGATCCAGTCTGCATCGAAACAAGCCTCCATTCAGAGTCTGCAATATACCGAGCCCGAGATGGCCCAAGGTGAAGGTTTTGTCAGGAGATCCATCATCGTCAAGGACAAATAAGAAGAAGAAAAGCATTACTACAAAGATTGATAGCACAGGGGGGTAGGATAGGGGCTGCCTCTACTAGATTGGTTGTCTCGGATTCGGGGAAAAAATACTCGAACCCTTGACTTTGTATAATTTTATTTTTGTCCCTCCGGGGTCTTATGAATATAATGATGGCTATTTTGGCTAGTTTTAACTATTTTTGATGATAGCGTAACTGATTATGACCAATCTAGCTTTGATATCAATTCCCAAAACATTCCTCAAATCAAACTCGAGTCTAACGACACCACTTACAACAACACCAATAACGAGGAGCCAATTCTCGAGCATCACAGTACACCAGTTACCATCAACTTAGATCTTTCCGACGAAGAGGAAAAGACACCAGAGAATTCAACAAAGATATCATAAGACGAAGAAATCACAGAAGTTAACTTAAGGAGCGGAAAAGTGTTGCCACCAAGAACAGCTCCAACAGACAAAGGAAAACATATAATGATCCGAGAAGAGATACCTCCACATCCACCAGTGGGAGAACCACATAATCAAGATAAAATCGGAGGATCATACGGAGGATCATTAAAATCGGAGGATCATACAAAGTAGAATACAACGTGCTAGCTCATTTTAGGAAGTTACCGGCCCGATTAAGCATCTACGACACTCTGATTTTGTCAAAGGAGATGAGAGAGTCTCTGGTTACAGCTTTGCTTGACCCAAAAATTTGCTTAGCTCAGCTCGCCAGCACATCCTTAGATGAACTTTGCTCGTTGAAAGAACAGTCAGGGGTAACCTTCACAGATGAAGACTTGCTGCTTGGTACCGCCGACCACATTCGTCCATTCTACATCTCCGTCAACATCGACAGATTTGTGTTGTCCAGAGTATTAGTAGATCCTGGAGCATCTCTTAACTTGATGAGCCTACAAACATTGGCCTATTTGGATATTGAAGCTCAAGAGCTTATGGCCAATAAAATGATGTTAAGAGGATTCAACCAAAAGGGAGAAAGAGCTCTTGGATCAACTACATTACTTATGAAGGTTGGAGAACTCGTGACAACCACTAAATTTCATATCATTGACGCCGAGACCTCTTTTAACGCTCTTTTGGGTCGACCATGGATTCATGAACACAATATGGCTCCATCGTCTCTACACCAGTGCATCAAATACCACAAAGATGGTCAAGAAAATTGTATTTTAGTACATGAAGTTGGTATTCACGAAGATGCTACCTACTACGCGCCTCCAAAGAAGACTGCCTTCTCTCGTGAAGTTATCACAAACCAAGATGAAGATTTAGAAGAATTACAAAAAGGAGGCCATTCAACTCCGCTTCAGAGATCTTCCACCACTCCCTTACAACGAGTTGGTGAAGGTTCTTTTAGTTTGAGCACCAGAGGTCGAGGCTAGGGACGTGGACAAGGAAAGATCAATTTAATCATTGAACGGACTAGACCAACCATCAACGTTGGTCATGAAGACAGTTCTGAATACAAGATAATGATGACGAGATGGAAGAGACCTCAGTAAGAGATATCCATAGAAGATACAAAGAAAAATGAATATGAAACAATGTATGATCAGATAAACCACTATGTGAATGCTATGACCCTTACTCTGGTTCTCCCTCAAAAGCTAGAGAGTTTACAGGTCAAGGAAGTCCGTAGGGTTGGTTCAAAATCGATCAAATTTTACCGTGCTTCTACCTCTACTGAGCTTGATAAACAAGTAAATTTGGATGATGATCCTAATAAATTAATTGAATTGCCTTTTGGTTACTTCTCGCTTTGTGTTCAAAAGTTAATTCAATAGGGACACTTACCAAAACAAATGCCAAAAGATAAATTTCAACTTTTTGAAAAATTATGGAATGGTAAAAGTCAAACTCCAAATTCAAAAGTGGGTCTCACATTTGGTACAGTCGGACCAATCGATGATTCTGAATTTTGCTTGCTTGTTACCTGTGAGTCAGAAGAGGATTGCCTCGATATAGAGGATTCTCTACTGATCAACTAATTGAAGATGCTCCCCCAAAATTTGAGGAGGAAATTAAACCTACTGTTGATGAATTGAAAGAGATTAACCTCGGGACTGAAGAAAAACCCCGACCTACATTTATAAGTTCTCCACTCAATGATGAAGAATCTGCAGAATTGATCAAACTATTAACAAGATTCAAAGATTGTTTCGCATGGAGCTACGATGAAATGTCAGGACTATCAGCAGAGGTTGCAATACATAAACTCGGGGTGGACAAGAATATAACCCCAGTAAAACAAGCTCCCAAGAGAATGCACCTTGAAATAGAACAACAAGTCATCACCGCGGTGAAGAAATTAATAGACGCCAACTTTATAAAAGAAGAGCAGTACCCCATATGGTTGTCTAATATTGTACCTGTTAAGAAGAAAAATGGACAAATCTGTGTTTGTGTTGAATTCAGAGATTTGAACAAGGCATGTCAAAAAGACGAGTTTCCACTACCCATACCAGAGTGGACATCGCTTCGACACATGAAATTTTCTCCTTGATGGACGGATCGTCGGGATACAACCAAATCAAGATGGCTCCCTAGGATGCAACACTTACAACCTTTAGAGCACCGATTGGAATTTTCTGCTACACAGTGATACCATTTGGCCTAAAGAACGTCGGAGCAACATATCAGCGTGCAATGATGAAGATCTTTGACGACCTCATTCACAACTAAGTAGAATGCTACATGGATGATTTGGTCATCAAAAGTTAACAAAAAATAGACCATTTATACGATTTGAGGATCGTGTTTGAACTGTTATGACGATATGACCTTAAAATGAACCCCTTAAAGTGCGCCTTCGGCATTACCTCCATGAAATTTATGGGATTCATTGTCTGTCATCAGGGTTTCGAGATCGACCCAGATAAAATTAAAGCTTTCTTGGAAATGTCTCCTCCTAAAACCTTGAAACAACTACGTTCCTTCCTGGGGAAGTTGGCATATCTGAGACGCTTTATTTCTAATCTCTCAGGTAGGTGTCAGCCTTTCTAGGCATTAATTAAAAAGGATGCCAAATTTATTTGGGAAGAGAAATGCCAGTGGGCCTTTGAGGATGTTAAAAAATATTTAATGAAACCTACTATCTTGGCAGCCCCTATCGTAGGGAAATCTTTGATACTTTATATCGTGGCCTTAGATGCCTCTCTTGGAGCCCTCTTAGCCTAAGTCAATGATGAGGGTAAAGAAAAGGCACTCTACTACTTGAGCCGTCGCCTAATACCGACGAAGATAAGGTATCCACCTATTAAGAAGCATTGTGTGGCATTGATTTTTGCCGCACAAAAGCTTAGACATTACATGCTTTCTCATAAGATTACCCTAATCTCGAAAGTTAATCCATTGCAATATCTGATGACCCGGCCAATGCTCTCTAGACGTCTAGCAAGATGGTCAATGATTTTATTGCCATTTGATATAACTTTTGTTCCCCTCCACGCTACTTTTATTCCCCTCCGTGCCATCAAGGGACAGATACTAGCAGACTTTCTGGCTGCAGACCCACTGCCAGCTGGGTCCTCGCTCAACGACGAATTACCAGAGGAGCAAATAGTACAAATGGAATTCTCTAGTGCTCAATGCTAGGAAATGTACTTCGATGTTGCTTCATCAACCAGAAAAGACAAAGGATCAGACACAGTTATACCAGGCAAAGCAGGGACTGGTTTGATCTTTATCACACCAGATAAGGGTATGTTGAGGTTCTCGTACCACCTGACAGAGCCGTGCACCAACAATGAAACAAAATATGAAGCTAAATATGAAGCTTTAATCACCGAAGCTTTAATCACCAAGTTGGAAGTGGAAATCTTAAAGGATATAACAAACATTTCCATCTATAGCAACTCCCAACTCGTCATCCAACAAGTCGCTGGATAATACAGAATTCTGAAACCAAGGTTTGCAGAATACCATCAGTACATGATGAAGCTCTTGGAGCAGATTCCTGATGTGACTTTCTACCGGATTCCCAGGGGTGAAAATGCCCATGCGGACGCTCTAACAATACTTGCTAAGGAAATGGAATGTCCCCCGGAGGATTCTATTGAAGTCACAGTGCAAGGAAAACAAGTCTTATCTCAGATCAATCTCGAAACTCTACAAAAGTTCGGAAGAGAAGAGCAATAAATACAGTTGCAGACATCAATAAAGATTGGTGCAAGACATCAATATATTATTTGCATACTGGAAAACTGCCAGAAAAAAAGTTTAAAGTGCAGCATATCACAAGAAGGGCCATGTCTTACGCCTTGGTGGGAAACGTTCTCTACAAAAGATCATTCGACCAAATGTGGCTACGGTGTCTTAGCAGAGCCGAAGCACAGAATACTGTCAAAGAGGTACATGCCAAATTATGTGGCGCTCACCAATCAGGGCCGAAAATAAAAATGAAGATTAAAAGACACTGATATTATTGGCCAGCAATGATGTTCGAATGTATGGATACAACCAAAAAATGTCACCAATGCCAAGTGCATGGGGTGGTCTTACACCAGCCTCCAAATGTGATACACCCAACGGTTGCCTCGTGGCCATTCGAGTGTTGGGGGACGGACATAATAGGTCCGATAGACCCTCCATCCTCTAAAGGACATAGGTTTATACTTGCCGCTACAAATTACTTCTCCAAATGGGCAGAGGCAGTATCGTTATGTGAGGTTACGACATAGCACGACCTTTAATTTTTTAAAAGCCAAATTGTCTACCGTTGCGGAGTACCGCGAAGAATAATTTCCGACAATGGGACAGCTTTCAGAAGTACCAAGATCAACAATTTTGTCAAAAGACATGGGATAGATTAAAGATACTCTACAATTTACTTTCTCAAAGCAAATGGCCTAGACGAGGCCTTCAACAAAACACTGGTACAAATTTTGAAGAAAATACTGGATGAAAACAAAAAGGATTGGCACAACAAATTTTAGAAGCCTTGTGGGCCTACCAGATAACTTTCAGGACTCCCACTCAGTGTACACCGTATATGCTCGTGTATGAGTCTGAGGTCGTGCTACCACTAGAAATCCAGACGCTATCTCTCAAAGTCGCCGTTGCTAATCAACTCACAACAAGAGAAAGTGCAAAACTCAAACTTGAAGAACTGGAGAGTCTCGAGGGACAATAACTAGAAGCACAACAACATTTGGAGCTTTACCAGGCGAAGATGGTACAAGCCCATGATAAATTGGTCCGCCCAAGGACATTCAAAGTTGTTGACCTCGTATTTGTGCTCAAAAGACCTATTGTTGCACGCCGCAAAATAGGTGAAAAATTTGAGCCAACTTGGGAGGGACCATTTGTTGTTGAAAATGTCTATACAGAAGGAGCCTACCAGTTAGTGGACTTCCAGGGCATGTCGGCACTATTTTTGGTGTAGGGTTTGCCCGTAAGACACGCCGCTTGTCTCTGCTTACCTTGAAACTTTGGAAACTTTGATTATTTTGGGGTTATCTATGTGGCCAAATGTCTATGACCGGGTCTAAATTTTGTAATTAACCTCAATATAATGCAAATTTTGAGAAAGAAATTTTAAACTTCAAACTTTCTCCTTTCTACCTTTTGAACTTAATATTTCACTAAATTAAACAAAACTCATACACAAATAAAGAATTCATTTCACCAAAACAGGCTAAAATTCACTTTAATAAATAATTTGTTTTATTCGTGTTCATGACAGGTTTCAGCCCACTAGCATTTTTCCTGTCATCTGCAGAAAAATGTCGGGACAGAGGCTGATCTTTGCTTTCAAGGATGGTTGGAGCCT
>NW_018251070.1:221761-222060 GCF_001263595.1 Phalaenopsis equestris
AAGAGATGGCGCCACAGCGCAGTCCCATAGATTTCAAAATGGATTTTAACTAGGTTGACATGGACAACGAAGGTCCTCTCATTGATGTAGTCAGCTGCAAAGAGAAAGAGGGATTGCCTTCACTACTTTGGGTGACTACTAAAGATAATGTATCACACAAAGGTAAGAAAGTGATAATAGAGCAAGATCCGATGGATGGGCCCAACCATCAACCCTCCATGGTAGCTACACCAGTCAGGGGCCTAGCAGCCGCCAATAAGGAACGACTGTCAAGTACTTAGCTCCACATGATGCCACGC